>NW_027508808.1:1627500-1647500 GCF_051911475.1 Siphateles boraxobius | reverse complement strand
TGTGGCGGTTTAATTTGATAAGAAAAAAGTCAAACACATGTGTACTCTACTCGCATACTTAAATATAATATTTCCTAAAACCATATCAATGATTGAGTCTCTAGGGTTGAAATGTTCCGTCCCTTGGAAGAAGAAAACTGGCTGAGAGAAAAATGAAGCTTGTGCATTAATACAAAAAGGGAAATTCAAGCTTGTTAGTTGGTATTTTGAAACAAGGCCACAGTGATTTTACATGTTTGAGCATCACAGCTGAAGGAAACGATATAGACAAACAATAGCACTTTTTCTGGACCTCCAATATGGCGCCATTTCTAAAGTCACAATTAGGAGGAGACATAAAAAGACACTCAGGTGAAATGTTATTTTCTTATAATGTGAAGATAAACACAGGAGATACAGAGAAAGATGAGGCCGTGTGCCTGAGGGCAGCAAAGCTTTCGGGAGGGAAATCTATCCAGAAATGGCCTCAATTTCCACTTTTTAATCTTCTTTTCTCGCTCCACAGACTATAGACTGATTCCTCTTTGCCATCAATCCATTTTGGTTCAGCTCATGGTTTTCCACTTGCTAATGATGATGGCTGCTATATTTAGTGAGTGAAAGTCTGTTTATTTTTCCTCCGAAGCGATAGATATTAGACCAAAAGAGTGTTGACGATCATTTCATTATGGCAATCTCTGAAGTAAATAACAGACTATTGTGGACTATGAAGTGGGAAAAAATGACCGTATACATCAAAAAAGATGAGATTGCAAACCTAAAAACATTGTCTGAAGAAAACGTATTCATTTGAAGTGTTCGCGAAAGAAAACAACATATTAGAAGTGATATGTTCTTTACAGAAACACAAATAATGAGTTTAGGAGCACAGAAACCTCTGGTGCTCTTCTGTAATTTTTGACCGAAAAATTTTAAGTTTTTTTACTTCATCGGAATGGTACCAAACTTGGTAAAGGTTTTGGCACTTGGTATGTGAACACAGAATATAAATCATGGACATGATTCCAACAGGTTAAATGGTCCTGAAAGAAACAGTCACACTTGTGCTCCTCGCGGTCAATAACGAGCGCATTGAAAATGAATAAGAGACGAAGTTCCTCTAGTGGAAGCGTTTGGTACTGCAGTCTCACACACTCTCACTGAAAGATCATTATTTTGAGGTATCAGGCTCAAACTTGGAACTCGTTTAGATTTATAGCTTTGATTTTCTTGCATTTTTAGAGTAAAACATGTTTTTGAAAATATAGATTTCATATAAATATTAAAAATAGTTTTTTGTGCATTTTTCATAACAATAAACGTACAATTCTGTAACTTTTTTTAAGTTCACTTATTTAAACTTTTTTCCACTTCAGCGATAATCTGCCAAATGTCGTCTTTAAAAAGAGATCAAACTTAAGTCTGTGCTTTAAAGCATTCAAGATTTTCCACAGTTTAAGCTGGAAATTACATTTTCAGGTCTATGCTCAAAACGTGAAGAAATGGATTATAACCTGCCTACTGCGTAAATATAATGTAGTACCATAAAATCCCCTGTAAATACATATTAAAACATTATCAAACTAAAATATAGTACATTCCTTTCATTGAATATAAAAAGAGATGAGATTTCAAACATAAAAACGTTTTCATGTGAAGTGTTCATGAAAGAAAACGACAGATTAGAAGCGGTATGATACAGATAATGAGTCTCCAATATACCTAATGTGCACAGAAACCTATTAATGCTTTTGATTTTCAAATGCATCCGGATTAATGTCCTCAAACAGACTTCGGCGGGTTGTAAAGCTCAGCATCTCCAGTACAGTAACCCAACAGCTGGCCCACTGACGCCATGTTTGACACCGGGGAGCCGAGTGACAGAGTGCATTGTGGGTAATTAATGAACTGTGTAAGAAAGAGGCATTTTTGCTCTGCTACTGAGAGCTCCATTCATCACCTCTGAAACAGAGGAAGCATATGCAGGAACGTGTTGCAGACGCAGACAGTCCTAATTAGCGCGTGGCACATGATGTATCGGGACGATGACGGCAGAGAGAAGCTTCTCGACGAGTCCTCCGTTCGTTCGTTTCTCAGTCTGCAGTCGTACATCATCAGCGTGAGCCGCATGATCCACTGACATCATGACTTCCCACCCAGAACGCAGATGTTTGGCAGAAACGGTGTTATTTTTAGGGTTGCATCTATGCATCTCAGGCCACGTCTCCGTTAATCCAGATATTTCTCTCTACGGTTCGGCCTTCTGTCCAGAAAACTGAGCTTTCTGAAGATGCTCTCCTACGTTGATGCATTTTTAAAACGCTGTTGTGTGTTGCTAAAGATACATGTTACTTTTCACAATCTTCACATTACAGAAGTGACAGAAAATGTTCTTTTAATTGCTGCGAGAAAACATGATGAGGACAGTTGTGTTTTAGACCAGACATGGCGAACTGTAAGATTTACTAATAAAGTGAGAACTTTATTACGTCAGGTCTCTCTGCATCGTCTCAGCAAGCTTTTATTGTGTTGTACACATGACCATTTAAGTGTTTCAGATGTTTCAGTGTGAATTAGAAACTTTTGGAATACGCCAAAGCCAGGAATAAATGATATTTTACTATATATTCACTATCAATTCAATTCAATTCACATTTATTTGTATAGCGCTTTTCACAATACACATCATTTAAAAGCAACTTTACAGAAAATGCATGAGTCCACATTACAGTTTAGAGTGATCTGTCGAAGTCACAGTTAGCTAAAAATGTATTAATTTAAACAATAATTAAAGCCAGAAACAATGAGCTGACTAAAGTAATGAATACTTGTTTGTTAACAAATATTAATAATATATCAAGGTACCTTGGCTTCATTTTTTGAAATGTCTTCTAGTATTGTGTGTTTTCTACCTCTGAAACCAGAAGAAAACATGTCAGAATCCGTTTTTTAACCCAATTTCCTGTAAAGATATACGTGTGTGTGTGTGTGTGTGTGTGTGTGTGTGTGTGTGTGTGTGTGTGTGTGTGTGTGTGTGTGTGTGTGTGTGTGTGTGTGTGTGTGTGTGTGTGTGTGAAAGGTGAGAGTGTGTTTGTTGAGATGACAGAGCTATAATAATTAAGATAGGTCTTAATGACACAGACTGAGATGATTCCCCACTGACTCGCACTGGATACATATTTAATTATTCACTCTAATTATAATGAGAATTCGATGTGCCGACCGCGATATGTTAACCTATAGGCTCTCTCTGCCAGATGAGGGAACAACAATCATTTCCTACGGATGCACTTATTTGCTTTTGCTTTTACACCGGAGCTGAGCTTTCTGAGGTAACGTGGACTGGACCGGATCATCTCGGCATACACAAATATCAGTGAGACCAAAGATTAGTGTTGTAAGAAAGACATGTGCCTGTTGAGAGTGTGTTGACAGTCTGTAGTTGTATAGCTGAGCTCCAAAACTTCAATAATGAGGTGGATTGGACAGATTTGAAAAACAAAAAGGCAGGAATAAAGAACCACAAACCATTTCAGCGTTAAACGGTTCTTCAGGATGATATTGTTCTAAATTTAACTTTTTTAGAGTGTGAACTTCTTTAAAGCATGACAGATTATTAAAGCAATGATTTAAAATGTACTTTAAACATTTAATATTACATTACAATATGCATTTATATTTGAGTTCATGAAAGTGTGCTCTCTTAAGTGCCCTTTTATTTGACTGCAAGTCGTTTTTTTGCAAATACTTAAGATTTAGATGCACATTCAATACAATTAGGGCCTGTACCGTTCGAATAACCAGAAATGTCTTTATTTCATACATTTACACATATATTCACATTTGAAAGTTCACACATTACTGATGTGCACATTGCTGATAGAATACATTTGTCAATGATTTATTAAAGTTATTATAAAGTGTAATTCAAGTGTGTTTACTAGGGCAGCGGTTCGTGGCGTCCTTTGGAAGACAAAACCCAGACTAACAAATGGAGGAAAAGCTGAAAAATACTTTGTGGACAGTTATGTAAACATATTAGTCAAGTTGTTTCAAACCCCCTTGCTGCTTGCGGCCAGGGAAAACACACACACACACACACACACACACACACACATAGAGAGAGAGATAGAGGACTGCTGTGAAATCCCAGTTCAATTTCTCCTCTCTCAAGCGCGTGGACACCAGAGGAGGTGAAGATCAATAAGGCACATTCTAGTATCATTATGACGATTTATATCCTCCGCGTCTCCCTGTGTGTTTAATCACAGGGTTGTGTCCTCGCCGCCTCCTCGTCTTTTTATCCCCCCTAAAGGTGCTATCTGATTTTTGTCCAGGTGTCCGGTTCTTAATTAGCTGACGGTGCAAAAGTGGAAACCTCATCAACATCGAGGGTCCAGAAAACAGATGGAAAGCTCATTAGCAGGACGAAACAACTCCGAGTTCTTCCTCGGTAAGTGTCACAAACACAATGGTGGCGCTTTCCTGCAAGTAGAACATCGACATTAACAGTTTTCATGAGTTTTCAAGGGCACTGCTTAAGGCAAGGCAAGGCAATGCAATTTTTATTTTTATAGCACGTTTCAGCAGTGATGCAATACAAGGTGCTTTACAAAGTGCAAAACATAAAATTGAAAAGCAACATTAAAAATAAGATTTACAATACAGCAAAGTAAATAAATGAATAGGTTAAAAATAAGCAACATTAAATAAATAGGTCTTCAACCTTGATTTAAAAGAACTGCAAGTTGTTGCGAACTTACAGTTATCAGGAAGTTTATTCCAGATATGTGGCGCATAAAAACTGAACGCTGCTTCCCCCTTTTTGGATCTAATTCTGGGGACAACAAGCAGACCTGTCCCAGATGATCTGAGAGGTCTAGATGGTTCATAGCTTACAAGCAAGTCCGAAATATAACTAGGTCCTGAACCATTTAATGATTTATAAACCAGTAGGAGTACTTTAAAATCAATTCTATGTGACACGGGAAGCCAGTGTAAGGATTCAAAACCGGAGTGATATGATCCATTCTCCTGGTCCCTGTGAGGACGCGAGCAGCAGCATTTCGAACCAGCTGCAACTGTCTAATAGATGTTTTCGGGAGGCCTGTGAAAAACTATTACAATAGTCTACTAAAAATAAAAGCATGGACAAGTTTTTCCAAATCCTGTTGGCGCATAACACCTTTAACCCTTGCTATATTTTTAAGATGGTAGTAGGCAGACTTGGTTACAGCCTTAACATGATTGTTAAAGTTCAGGTCTGGATCCATAATTACGCCAAGACTTACCGCTTTATCAGTTGTTTTTAGCATTGTTGTTGTTTGGAGATGAGTGCTGACTCTTAGGCGTTCGTCTTTTGCTCCAAAAACAATCACCTCAGTTTTATCCTCATTTAATTTAAAAAAAATTCTGGCACATCCAATAATTCATTTCTTCTATGCACCTAGACAATTCCTGCATTGGCCTATAATCTCCGTGTGACAAAGTTATGTAGATTTGCGTATCATCCGCATAACTGTGATAGATAATATTATTGCTTTCCATAATTTTAGCTAGAGGAATCATGTAAAGATCACTTATCATTCATTCTTTTGCAAAAGTATGTTTTCTTCTTAATTTGTAAAACTCACTGAAGGTGTTTATGTAATTAAAAAAGAATGCACTCAATGAACATGAACATAATACATGAAAAAAAAATAACCATGTTTTGTTGTGTCATGATGCCCACTTTAGGAGTTTATATTAAAAAAAGGCGTAAATACTCCTGGCATGGACTGGAGACAAGTGTGTTTTTCAGTGTTAAGCACTATCGCTAATCACAAATATATCTGTTGAATTCATAAACGCAATGGCCAATCAGACGTGTTTAAAGAGATAGTTCACCCAAAAATTAAAATTGTCACGGTAAATGCCCATTTGGAAAATTATCCATGATTTTATGTTTGATTACTGTTTGTATTACCATAATTTTCCAACAAATATGATTCAATGGTGGATAACATTGTATCTATAAGAAAAAAAAGAAAAAAAGAAGAAGAAAAAAACATACCACTCTGAAACGACCTGTGAAATCCGTGCTGGAAATCTGTTCAGCACAATCCTCTTGTTCGTTAACATTGTCAGGGTCTGAATCGGGCTCGAAATGGTTTGAAATTGATGCCATGGTTAATATTTACATCTGAGTAGAGCTCACAGTTATGAAGGGGCGGGGCTAAGTGGTGCCAATCACAACACACGAGGCCAATCATAGCACATTTCGTATTTCAGAAGGAGGAGCTTAATTGAAAACGACACGTTCAACCAGACTGGGGAGAGAGGAGCTGTAATAATGTAAAATATGTGAACAATAATGCATTTTTATGTTCAACATGTTCTAGTACACCCCAAAAAACAAAATCAAGGCTTCGTAAAAGGGCATTACAGGAGCCCTTTAAGAGACTGATCACTTCACTCATAACACACACTGGTCTGATGACACAGATGGACCGTCTGATGAGAACCACTGTTGATGATAAGTTTGCTCTGCCTTCGTGTTGTTCTTACTTTTATTTGTCTGTGTATCTGCTATTAAAAGTGTGAAATACAGACTTTTCGCCTTCAAGCTTTTTCATTCCATGGATTGAAGGAGAGTTATCAGGGTCAAAGTGTTAGACAGCCTACGAAACTTATTTTGTAAATAAAATGGTTATTGTGTTTTTGCACAAACAGCTCTGGCTTGGTTTATACAATTGAGGTTGTCAGAGTCACATGGATTGCATTAATGATGTGTTTACGACCTTCCTGGGCTTTGAAAGTGGCACTCACTTATAACAAACAAGGTGTAGACATTATAAAGGCTAAATAAGAGATTCATTGTGCAGACAGCTTCATTGATTATAGTGGAACTTTGTGAGATTACGATGAATTGAGATGAGTGACAGCTTTTTAGTGATCAGCTAAAGGGAGCGCTCTTTGCACGCTTTTATGCGTATTATTGGAATAAAACGTTTGTTTTGCTACATTAGGTAAGGCAATGGTTATTTTTATTCAAACTGGCTGCCATGCCAAATCCCGCATACAATTGCTTTTCTATTCAAATTGTAGTGGTGTGCGCACATAGCCGCTTTAATAACAAATCATTCATCGTGAACGTTTATGCCGGGATGTGTAGGATGTTTCTAGTCGACACGTAACTTGAAAATATTTAATTACATTCTATTTAAAACGTGCTTTAAGATAACGTCCATAAGTGTGTAGCTGATTATTTTGCAAGCAAAGGAGATTCTCTTTTGTGTGAATAGGCTCTTGTGAGAGACTCAAAGCACAGCTATCTTCCATGCATGCAAATGTGTCATTATAATACCTGATGATTAAAAGAACACTGCATTTCTACTTTTTATTATATTTTTTGCACATTTTTGACATTGTTATTGTTAATACTAATAATTGTGTTATCATTATTATTACTACAATAGTTCATTTTTCATGAAACATTTCTGAAAAATGAGGCGTATTAGGTTTGGGATCCACTAAAATAACGTTTGCATCCACAGATACCAGAACAAGCCGCATCTCTGCACCCTGTGGGTTTAATGACTGAACTAGTTTGACCTGAAAAATTCACTCGAGGATTTGCTCAAATCCAATCAGACACTGCTAGAAATACACACATTTTTCAGAATATGGTTTGGTATGGTTTAAAAGCAGGCTAATTATATTCCAGAACAAACTGCATCGGTTGCAGAAGGGATTTGTCTAGTCCTCTAGTGAGTTTTTCTTTTAGTCATCTAGTTAACCACCCACTGCATGACTAGAGCAGATAGACGACCAGTAAATCACCCGTCCACATCGTCTCCATTATCTCGGTTTAGGTTCTGATCCGCTCCACGTTCCTCGGGCTGTTTAATGAAGCGATAGGTCGTCCTGCGCCGACGACAGACATTCATTTGCTCAGCGCAGAGTTATTGCATCGAGGCGCACATGAAATCAGTGTAATATCTGCCGCGCTGCAGTTACAGTGAGACGCCTGATAACTTGCATAATAACCAGATTAGCAATATGTCACACTAAGCTGTTGGCAAAAGGCTGGGGAATTGGGAAGATTCTCCATTCCTACGGAAATGAGGAGGCTTTAAATAGAAAACGCTGGAACTCAATTTGTCTTGTGTTAAGGGTGAGGATTGCATGTGTCTTGCAAAGCAGACGCGGCGGAGACTCATTTATCGACTGAACCCGGCACTGTTCCTGCGCCACTCCAAGAACAGGAGTGCTTGTCTTTATATTTTATTTGTTTGTACCTGAACTTGTTAGAAACAAAATAAACCGAATTTTCTAGCGTGTTTACATGCGTGTTTTATGCTTAACAAGCCGACAGTGCATGTGGTCATGTAAACATGTTAACCTGGTTTTCTTTATCAGAGGAAGGTCCTAAATGTCTTGAGCAACTAGATTTCTGCACCTCAGCCCGTATAAACATATTAACCTGCGTTCTGTTGATGTGCTGAAATGCACACTTGTTATATGAGACACAAAAGTGTCATTACAGCAGATTTAAGCACAGCCATACGGTTAAGCATAAAAACATTAGTGGTCAAAAGTGATATTTATTTTAATGACCCTACAAGCTCGATTAAACCATCAAAATATGGGGAAAATAGCTAATTCACAGTTTTAGAAATATATGATGGAAGAGCAAAACACTAAAATTATTGGGGGGGAAAAAGCCAAACTACTGTAAAGCTGCAGGTTTTATTTTACTATGCCTAAGAAACTGCATAAAAAGCTGACATGAAAAAGCAAACACTGACTACAAAGCAATCAGTTACTGAAATTCACTGGTTCTCTCTTGTTTTTGCATGTGTTCCTAATTTGTGTATGACAGTTTGGCCAAAAATCATGTCAGCTCAATTTGCCAGGTTTTATTGCGTTATTATCACAAATAAAACAATTGACTCGAAGAACAACTACACAATATGCACTATACAATATACAAACTCTTACATTTTCAATGATATTTAAATAAAGCATGAAGATTTTTCTAGGTCATCATTTTGGCCAACTCTTTCTTGACCCGGGAACTGATAAAAACGTGTTCTCATCTTATGTGCCTTCACATGCTCGGAATTATTGTAAATACTAAAAAAAAATGGACATGAACGCCCTCTCAAGTCAAAATTTGAATGCGATGAACTCGTAATCACGACTTCAGAAGTGGGAAGTGGGATATTCCCGATTGCACATGAAGACGGAGGAAGAAGTGGTTCAGTGAAACTACTGCTTATTTATTTAACATCACAGCTCACATAAAAAAATGATTAACGTTTGGCGTCACTAGCAGGTCTTGTAAATGCGCTTTACTTATGATGAAGGGTTATTGGTTTGCATTTAAACGGGCAAATTCACTAAGTGTGATCACACTTCTAGTTCAGCTCTCTTGGTTCTTTTGGTCCGGACCAAAAAATAAAATGATATGTTTAGTCCTGGTTCCCTTCGCGTTTAAGTCAACAAGTCACCTTTATTTATATGGCACATTTTACAATACAGATCGTTTCAAAGCAGCTTTACAGTGATTGGAAAATAATGCAACAAAGTTTGTTCCTTCTGTACAGCAGATCTAGAAGAAAATAGCGTCATTGTCCAGCTTAAGTTCAGTGACGGTTCATTTTTGTTGTAAAAAAGTTTAATTAATTTAGTTCATTTATATATAGCCAGTCTGGAGAAACCCGTGATGTCATCGTCCAGCTCAGTTCAGTTCTCATATAATGGTGTCAATGCAATAGATCAATAACATTGTTGAATATTAAATTCAGCTTTAACACATTCTTGATCTTCTCATTTAGACGACGCTTCATCCTTGACATTACCACAGTGAAATGCACTTCTCGTTCTGCTGCTTTTGTCAGTCTCAATAGTATTGTTGAATATTAAGTGTCCCCAACTAAGCAATAAGCCAAAAGCCTGTTCACAATGTCATTTTAACAAAACTATGCAAGGTGTGTAGCCTACATATGACCAGCTAAGAACTCATAAAATGCGTAAAGGCGCACATATCTTTGTGGGGACTCTCCATAGGCGTAATGGTTTTTATACAGTACAAACTGTATATTCTGTCCCCTTACACTAACCCTATCCCTAAACCTACCCATCACACACAACTTTCTGCATTTTTACATTTTCAAAAAACATTACTTAGTATGATTTATACGCTGTTTTCCTGATGGGGACCGCTGGCTGGCTGGTCCCCACAACGTAGGTGATTTCAGGTTTTACTATACTTGTGGGGACATTTGGTCCCCACAATGTAATATAAACATGAACACACACACACACACACACACACACACACACACACGAAGATCTGCTGTGAGGAGACTCGCTCCTGATCCCTGTCCTGAACTGTGATGGACATCATCACAACTATAACGTTATGATTGAGTGTGTGTTTTAGGGTGACCTCCATCAAACAAACCAAATGTGGGACATGTTACCAACACTAAAACATAACCTGAAACTGTTATATAATGTTTAACTAACTTAATAAAAACATTTGTATTCTGCCTTTCAGCTGATAAAAATTATTTGTTCTTTAGTCCCTTCCAGAAAACACAATTACATCCCAATGTAACATAACACGTCTTTATTTTACATGACATTTAAATTCAACATCACTGAGCCCAAAGGCATCATGCAGATCACTATTCCTGAAACAGTTCTGACCAAGTCCAACTAAAATCCAACATAATAAATAATGAACAAATAAAATATAAAACAACATGAATTTAGGTAATTGACAGTCTCATAGGCTATATTAACAATATATTAAACCAAAAACTTTCATATTGTTTTTAGAAAGGATGCGAATTAAAACAACCATTAAATTAAAATTTAATTTACAGAATTATCCGCTTGTTTTCTGACAGAAACACATGAACGAATCAGCGCTCCACATTTTTATTGACAGCGTCACAACCCACTAGTGTCCGTGTTTACTCCTGCGCTTTCAACCATTGGACAGGATTTATAAACGGCTGTTGTATTTGTACTTCTGACGAAGCGCTGTTAAATACAGGTGAAAAACTACACCGCAAAAATAATAAATAAAATGCTTTCTTAAAAAGGCAAAAGAACACATGCACGTTTTCTTAATATGATAATTAATAACCAACAGACTGATGAAAATGCAGGACATTTTCTCGATATGCGACGTGCAGAACAAGGGCTGAAAATGCTGTGCGGTTCAACACAAAGCGGGACGGGTGCTCACACTAGTTGTGTCCTTTTTAGGGTCGCATCTTGTGACAGCACATCATGTTTGGGTTGGTTTATCCGCGTTTGGTCCGTGCTGTTCATATTTCAGTCGAACCGCAGAAGAGTCTGTTTTTAGGGGTCTTGGCCTAAAAACACCCTATAAGATGATATCTCATGAACCTATGAACTCACTCTATAAGATGATATCTGGGAGTATCGATGTCAGTGTGTATGTGAACGAGCTCTTTGTGGTTCAGCACAAGATATCATGTCAATTTCAGGATATTAATGGTCTTAAAGCAGAGCTCTGGTGGTTTTCAATCTGCGATAATAAAAGCAGCTTCATCTTGAATGGCGAAACAAACAGTCAGATGCAGAATTGCATACTAGTTGGCGCTTGGCAAGTAATTACCTTGATGTTTGTTGTGGGAACATTTGCCACATGGAAATTGCCCTGTGTGTGTTTATCGCTGGCTGGCCCACGACTCATTCGCACTTTAATAATCCTCATTACCAAACTGCCACAGTCACAGGTTATCTGTGAATGAGAACATATACTATACGGCTAGAGATGTCCAATTTACCTCTCACTTCCCTGGGACATTAGATCAGAGTTAATTACATGAAATTACAAGTTTGAACTCTTGCCAGCAGAATCGGTCATCTGGATTCGAGGTGTGATCGCACACGCGAGGTCGACACTCGAGACTTTACAAACCACTCAAAACTGCTGTCGTGGGTGTAATAAATGCGTATATACACTCTAGTGAACATTTCTCTGCAAACTTTGCTGAGATGCAACAAATATTTGCTAATGCATGCAGAAATTAGTCTATTGAATTTAGTATCTGGAGACTTTGACTAACAAAAATTGCTAATTGTACTCTAAATACTGCCATCATTAATTAAACATAGAGCTGTTTGTTCTGCTTTTGTTTGATATTCGAAGTTCAATAGACCCGACAGCCAGAACAGAACACACTGTTTAATGCTCATACAACACCTACTCATTTTTTTGTTTTGTTTGCATGAACGTTAAACAAGTGCCTAGTGGATTATGCACATAATGTCATTTAAGTGTACTGAATTAGACTGATCTTTTTTTAGTGTATTTTTGCACAGGCCTGTGTGAATGATTGAAGCTAACGTGGCGTGTGAGGTATCCAGCGCCGGGACAGATGTTCTCTCTGGGGGGCGAGAGGGAGGAGAACGAGAGCATCGGTTCCTCAAAGAGCCCGACTGTAATTGTTGCATGTGTCGTATGAATTCCCCGCTGAGTTCTCCGTTTCTGTTGGGTTTTTTCCTCTGCCAAACCTCAGTGTGGGGATCAAGCCAAGCTGGCTCTCTGCAAACGCACGTGTAGCACAAGCGTGCTTTCAGACAATAAAACAAACGGTCTCTGTCGTTCAGCGGTGTGTTTCCCGTACAGTGCCGTAACTCGCTGCTTCACTAGTGCGATCCATCGTTGAAGAAATCAGCTAGCTAGTCACGACTGTTTCCTGAAACTGTATTGTTGCAAATTGTTTGTTCAACCACGTTGGTTAATGATGTCACGCATGTGGTGGAGTGATAACTACTTTTAATGAATCTGTTTGAGATCTAATTAATGCTCGATGTGTTGCTATAAATTACAGATATGACATTGAGGACTATTTCTCATTTTTCTCAGTTATTTTACTTTATTTTTTCCAGATTCAATCATGGGCTCGTTCTCACACACTAGAGCTCGTTCACACACACAACTCTGCGATGCCGTTCGTTGGAACTTGGTTTCGTTAAACACAGACTCGTTGAACTGATGATAACGACATAACTTGTGAAGTTGGCTAGCGATGCTTTCGCTTTTTAACACACTCCTGGATGAGATCAGAGTCGATGTGTTGAGGTATAGATCATTAGTGATTCACACAAGTGTTTCGGGACATTCTTCTTCTTCTTTTACTTTGAGGCGAAGGTTAAAGTGTTTTGGCTCCTAAAGTGGCTCTAGTTATCTTCAGCTCGCATTTCAATTTCACAGCTCGTCCTGAAAGCATTTTACGGATGGCCGCAGGTTTGCAGAAGGTAAGATAAGGTAGAAATGAGAAATCAGCCCAAGGATGAAGACGCTGAGGGATGTAATGATCAGGTGAGGCTGTTTTTCTGAAAAGGAAAAGCTGTGTTTACTTCCGCATGAATATCTGATCATGGTGGACAGATCAGTAATATTTCAGCTCGAGTATCAGCACATAATAATCAAATCAATCATGCTGTTTTGCTTTTCCCTACATCAAAAGCATAACATGATTTATCTCACGGGAAAATAAGACATGCAGGACGGAGTCAGAGTTCCTCGCATATTTATCTTAATTTATGAGTTTTATTTATGCGCTTGTTTACGCTGCCCATTTGGATTTCTCTTTCTCTTTCTTTCTTTCTTTCTTTCTTTCTTTCTTTCATTAGATTACAGATCAAGGTTTCGGAGAGACAGCAATATCATCAAATTATCCTCCAGCCTGAAAGTTACACTGACAGCTCAAAATTGGATGTATCCCTCAGAACAGAGCAGCTGCCTTTAATGAAATTGATACACAAATCCAATTAAATAACCATAAATTCATATAAATACAGCGGCTTTTTATAGCTATTAGAGGTGGACAGGTTAATTGTCTGTTGTGATGGAAACAGACTCCCTGCAAACGTTATTGCAAACATTTTATGTTTTATATTCGAAGATTATAAACAGTTCAGTGTGACTTTTAGCTATGATTACATTTAATTTGCTAGTATTATTTATTTTGCAAACATGCAATACTGTTTTGGATCAGTAAAAAAACAAATCTACAAATGAAATTAGTTTTATTCAGCAAGGATGCATTAAATTGATCAAAAGTGGCAACACTGATAATAATATTTTTTCTTAAGCATCAAATCATCATATACTGATTTCTGAAGGATCATGTGACACTGAAGAGAGTAATGATGCTGAAAATTCAGCTTTGATCATAGGAATAAATTACACTTTACTATAAATTCACATAGAAAACAGCTGATTTACATTCTACTAATATTTCAATTTTTTTACTGTATGTTTTATCTAATAAATGCAGCATTGCTGAGCAAAAGAGACTTCTTTCTAAAAGGTTAAAAAAATCTTACCGACCCCAAACTTTGCTGATGAGTTTAAAATATTATTGCAAATAATTAATTTTAACAATATATACTCTATAGTGGATGTGTTAGATTGAATATATTTAAAAAAACTCTTAACTGCATGAAGTGAACTTTTATTGTCCCTGTCAGCCTTCTTCCACTTCTCAGCTTATATTGACACTAATGAAAACTTCGGGACTATTGGCGTCATTTCTATTTCCTGCGGCTCCAGAGTGATTAGTCACATGTCAAAAGCGACTGAGGTGATTGGCTCAAAAAAAACCTGGCAGCAAAACCGAGCTCCGATGAGCAAAGATGGCAGATTTCAAATAGCAGATCAAACCATTGACGGATGCTCCTCATATTATACGCCTGAAACCAAACGACACCTTAATAAAATATGAGCGGATTTCTTGTGATGTGAGCTATTTCCATCAGCAGTGAAGCCAGTTATTAAGGGAAACGCAGCGCATATCATGAACAGGTCAGTCAAAAGAGACGCCGGTGTTTCGTTCTCCCCAAGGTAATTTAACATGGCAAACAGACGTGTACCTTTACACTCGTTTACACGTGGTCATCTCTCGCTCTCTCTCTTAGGCTATTTTTACTCGGCTAATAAGATTGCATGACAGGGAGGCTGTTTCTCTTTAACAGTGTGTGCAGAACGGCCCGGCTGCGAGAGACTATAGAATAACAGCCGGAAAGATAAACAACGTGATTAATTACTGTGAGATCTTGCCGGAATGTGAGCTAAACCCTCGTGTATCATATAATTCATATTCAGGAAAAAGCTCACGTTTCTGCTGCTCTCCGCAGTTTGATTGTGCGAGTGTGCGGTCACTGTTGTCGTGTTTCAGCGTTCACACACACAATAGCCTCTGTCTCTCGCTCTCAGGGATAACGATGCATTTCCAGTCATGAAACGCGTAGTTTCCGCGAGTCCAAACCGTTATGCTTTGTTACGTGTTAACTCGGAAATTTTATTATATTTCTATATAGCTTGTTTGAGTAATATTGAACATAGATACTATGTTGCAAGAACATTTTCAGATTTTGTCTGACAAAGTACTACCAAATGACATCGTATCGTAATTTCTCATTACTTTGTGGATGTATGAACTCGTGGGTGATATTACATGCTTGAGTTTGATTTGATTCTAATTAAATTCCACCATAAAGCGACGTTACTTTTGTTAAACGTCCCACCTGGATTTTGATAATCATAAATGTTTGTTGAGCTTCAAATCATCATATTATAGTGTTTTCTGAAGGATCATGTGACACTGAAGACTGGAGTAATGATGCTGAAAATTCAGCTTTGATCAAAGGAATAAATTATACTTTATTATATATTCACATAGAAAACAGCTGATTTACATGCTAATAATATTAATAAATAATAATAATAAAAAGTTACTTTATTTCAAAAACATTAAAAAATCTTACAGATTGCCAAACTTCTGAACGGTATTGCTATTATAATAATCATTTTATTTATATGCATAATGGATGTGTCATGAGTGATTGATTATGTCTTGAATGGCTCTTAACAGAAAAAAGTTATATTTTCCCTGTGTTCTGCCTGTTATGCTTTGTCTTCATTGCCTTAACTTGTAATTTCTCATTAAAATTTGAGGATGTATTTGCTCGTGGATGATATTAGATCCTTGAGTTTCATTTGATGATAATTAAATCTCACCATAAATATTTAGGTAATGAAAACTGCATGTAAATGGAAGGTAAGGAGGTGTGCATCTGCGATTAAGTCCTTACTCTGATATTGTAAAATATATCTCATGTAAACGCAGTCATTGGAATGAATCCTAACAGTGTGTATTCGTCCGTGTGGCTGCTGTGTGTTTTGTGCACATATTCAAGAATCATCCGCATCAGATGCGCTCCTCACAAACTTCACACACTCTTCTCACACACTCTTCTGCTCGGCAACTTTTCCAGGATTCAGCAAACAGGGGCCAAATCCAAACATTATCCGCTGCTTTCCCAAAGACGAAAGGATGTGCTTCTGTTTCTCCCACGAGAACAAAACTGGCTTCGGCTTCTTCGGTTCTCGGTTCTTCAGACTTCAGTTTGCCTGTACATGTGAAACACTGCCCTGATGGGAGACATACATCAGAAACCAGCCCGACCTCATCAAAGTGTGTATCTATACAACAAAGCTTATTTCTCGTGCCATTTATACGCCCAAAAATAGTTTTTGCGTGCATATGATACGCACTTTATGGCGTGTAATACGCACACACACACCTAATCCTAACCAAGGGGTTTTCAGTGCGTAGCATATGCACATTTTTGGCGTATAAAAGGCACGAGAAATAAAATTCGTGGTATAGATGCGCACTTTCATGAGTTGTGTTGTCGGAAACAGCTGAGATTATAATGGTAACACTTTATTTTTACGTTACATGTAGTAATAACTACAACTTTTGCATAATTACATGCAACTAACCCAAAACTAAACCCGGTAACACTTTATTTTACAGTGTCCTTGTTACATATGTTACATGTACTTATCATAGTAATAACAGTAAATTGTGCATAATAACATGCAAATAACCCTCAAACTAAACCCTGATCCTACACTAACCCTATAGTAAATAAATACATGTAGTTGTTTACTCAGTACTTAAATATATAATTACATTGTAACAATGACACCTTAAAATGAAATGTAACACCAACCCCTATAGTACTGTAAGTACTGTTAATTATTATTACTCAGTACTTAAATGTGTAATTGCACTGTAAAATAAAGTGTATCTGAGATGATTTCTAAAAGGCTTCTTAAAGGACAAAGTTGGCGTTCTTGTTGAGGTGATAAATAGACATATAAATAAATAACAAACACCTTTAAATTCACCAGAAGGATGCTCGTCGCAAGCCGTTATTTGCTGTGTAATTAGTGCTGAATTTTAATTGCTCAATTAGGCTGACTGCACTGTCTGTGGCATTGGAGTAAAACTAATCCAGAGGATCCTTTCTTTTTAATGCAATGCGAAAATTGACCCAATATTGTCAACATTTAGTTTTATTTATTGACTGCTGTTTGAGTAACAGGCACAGAAAGGTCATGCCGCTTTTATACAGTCTAGATCAGGTTATTATTTTTTTAAATTACATTTTGGTCGGGACAATAATATTCAATTTGCTTTGCCCAGGATTTCAACTGGCCTCAAAAAAAAAAAAAAAGCCTAAAACCAGCTTTTTTGGCAGTGCCATAAATATTTTTGAAACTATTTTAGCAAAAACAGGCATTTATGATACCAAAATGTCCAGGTACAGAAATGTAATAAAGTAATTACATTTAAAATAAGACTGCATAGTTTTCACTGTATAAATTAAACATAGATTTAAGCCTTATTAAAGTTACAAAAGTTATTTAGGCAAGAGTAGTGAGTGATTTTTTTCTTTATCATTTGCTGTTTGATTAACATTAAAAACACAGACAGCGGCTGTCACTTTAAGATATAATGCATGGATCTAATATACTGATACTGTACACATGCATTTTCTTTCTTAACTGTTGACATTCACTTAAGACACAACCAAATGTGCAACATTATTCTAATGTACATCAGCTGTTTTCTATGTGAATATATAGTAAAGTGTAATTTATTCCTGTGATCAAAGCTGAATTTTCAGCATCATTACTCCAGTCTTCAGTGTCACATGATCCTTCAGAAATCACTATAATATGATCGCTTTTCCCAGAATTCCTTGATGAATAAATAGTTAAAAAAGAAAAGCATTCATTTACAATATAAATCTTTTGTAACATTATCACTACCGTTCAAAAGTTCGGGGTCAGTGTGTTTTTTTCTTTCTTTTTTTGAAAGAAATCAATACTTTGATTCAGCAATGATGTTAAATTGATAAGAATTGATAGCAATGATTTATATAGTTAGAAAATATTTCTATTTTGAATAAATGCTGTTCTTTTTAACTTTTTATTCATTTTATTTGATCTCTGAATGATCATGTCACTGAAGACTGGAGACAATAAAGTCAGCAATTCAGGTTTTTACTTGCTCAACCAACATTTTCACTGTCCTGAACTAAAAATGTACATTTTTATTTAAATAAACTTAAATTTAGAATTTTATATTAACATTTATAATTGTAATAATGTGATTTAAATGTATTATTCAATATTTTACCATTTTAATCTAACAAAAAAAAAAAAAATTTGCAATGTATATTTTTTCTTCCCCCACAAAATTTCACATTTTCTTTAAAAATGAAGTTTTCGATAATACCTGTAAATGATGCAGTTATTTAAACGATCTCACTGGCCCTGAACCAGCGGGGTGTCCTGTCATGTTTTGTCATGAAATGCATTGATCATTTGCTACTGTTGCACATTAAACGCTGTGTACGGGAGATGATGATGATGATGATGATGATATGTGATGCTTGATCTGAGTTAGACGTCTGAGTTCTTAATGTCCTGTTAGCAGGAACACATTGTCCTCTCTCTGTAATTAAGTGAAGGAGAGAACAGGTACAATAACAGGCCTTTGACTCTTTAAATAGACCCTGTACAATCTTACGCTGCCACCAACCCTGCACTTTATTCAGATCCGCTCAAGGCACAATTATGTCCTTCTCCATTGAATTTAACAGTAGTGAACGTGTAGTGCGGTGAGCAGATCTGCGTCTGTATGCCTCAGATTAAGGGTTAAAGGAAACCCGGGTATTAACACTTGCAATGTGGAAATCGTATCATATATTTTATTTTCCGAGTTGTGTTGCAGTAAAAATAGCAACAGGCCATTTCACAGAGTCGGTGATGTAACACTGCGCAAAATGGCGCCCCAGTTGTCCAAAATATTTATAAAACGTATTTTTTTAATAGTTTGCTTACACACAAAATCCTTACTCGTCACACAATTCCTGAAACCTGACATTTAAACACCAGAATCACACAGCAAATCTACAAAACCATACACCGATTTTCGGCCTTCAGTCTTCAGTTTTCAGTTTCATAAAACACTTTTTGCAAACCACAACACACAATTCTCTATGAAACACACATCTAACAGGAAGTCTCTTGATTTCCTTTTTCAAACACAACCTGTCAAAATGGCACATAACTCATCAGAGCCTCACACACACTCCTCTCACACACACACACACACACACCAAACACTCACTGCGTTACTGAACACCAGCCAATCATGGCTTTAGAATAGGCCTATGATGAACAGGTCAAAGGTCGAGTTATATGTTTTTCAGACCGTGTAATACTGTATTCACAACCACAAATGCTTACAGTAAAAGAATAAATAGTTTGGTTTCAATCTTGCTTTCGTGTTTACCGTGAATTTTTGAACATCTCTCTGACAATTACTTTCAGTCTTGTGCAGAAATGTACAGAGGAGCTCGTGAAAGAAGAGCTTTAGGTTTCGAATAACTGTGTGTATATGATATATCCAAAAATATAATATTAAGGCAAAGCAGCAACGTAAGACAGATGTTTGTTTTTGAGATGTGTTCGTGATATTCTGAATGCAGTGCTTCATTTTGCATGTGATGTGAGGCAATTTACATTCTGTGTGTGCAGTTCTTGGATTTGTGTGTACATTTCTGGGAAAAAAAAGAGGCAAAGTTTTGAAAATATGTGTAAACATTGGAAAAATCTGTCA
>NW_027508808.1:1580000-1622500 GCF_051911475.1 Siphateles boraxobius | reverse complement strand
TGTGTGTGTGTAGACCTTTCCTCCTCACCTCTGTCCCGGGATCAACACACACCGAGGACACGTGTGTGTGTGTGTGTGTGTGTGTGTGTGTAGATGTTTCCTCCTCACCTCTGTCCCAGGATCAAAACACTCAGAGGCCACGTGTGTGTGTGTGTGTTAGTGTGTGTGTAAGTGAATGTGTAAGTGAATGAGTGAGTCAAAACACACAAAGCACGTGTGTGTGTGTCTGTGTTATCTTAGTATTTTTTTGTATATACTAGTGGTGGGCCGTTATCGGCGTTAACGTGCTGCGTTAAGGTGAGACTCTTATCGGGCGATAAAAAAAATATCGGCGTTAATCTATTCTCAAAGTTGGGTTGGGATCATAAAATAGCTTTTTCGAATATCGTTATATTTTCGCGCAATTCCATGCGTAGCCTAGTATATTTGACATAACTGACGCCGCACCTACTGTCACAGATCGCGCAGCAGGGTATTTTCCTGTCAGGGACACAAGGTGTATACTTTTACATGTTACATTAGGCGACGTTCCTCTCGTTACTTTATTTTAATGCAATTACATGTTGTTAAATGAGTTTATTCCAAGCGCGCTGCATCTTTTTTATGGGCATGAGCGATGCTCAATTTACAAATGAATCACTCTTTTGAGTCGATTCTGTTCAAAGACTTCATCAAAAAAGTTGGCAGATCTGTCTTAATCGGTTCGCGAATCAGTTCTGAATGATCTGTTCAGTTCCTCGCGCACTGAATCGTCTGAAGCGCGTTCAATCACACTCGACAATCTCACTCGAACAAGATTTAAAAAACATCAAGAGCGTTGGATGAAGTGGCCGTGGATCTACAGTTTATAGTCTAGTGAAAGCAAATCTGCAAATGCATCATATTTTTGCCAGCAATGAAGATATTTATTAGTTGAACATCTTCGTATGCTGTCTGTGAATGAATGATTCCACAGGACGATACATTCGATTTCATTTCATTCAGGTAATACATTTTACAACCAAACAGATTAACACGCCACGATAGCATTACTAAAAAGTATGACATTATCTGTTTTTTGGACATACATTAATTTATAGGCTACAAAAAAACGCTTCAGAGCGTCGGCTCACTGGCAAAGGTTAACAGGTTAAATAAGCTAACGTTACCATTGTGTAGGCTACAGTTTATGAAATGAACACCCGCCATCCCGCGGTAGTGCGTGTATTGCGCAGGGGCATAGTCACACGAATAGTTTACATTGATTGAAACTAATTTGTTTAAAAAGGAGGAGGCTATTGCCTTTAAAGGCAGGTTCACATAAAATCATTATGACATATGACATTATTTTTTGATCTAACGAGCATCTGGTTTGCCGATGCAAAAACGGACTGTAGCCTATACGTCGTGCTTATTGTTTTTTTCTTCTTCCAATTAGCCTACTATGTAAAAAAAAAACGACGAAAACATGTTACTTGTTCAATTAATAAACAGTTTGTTTGATGAAAAATCGCTAAAGATGAAATTGGCCTCCCTTTCTTTCATTGTGAGTGTGCGTTTTTTTTTTTTTCGAACGATATTCGACTTTTGCTCCTCGATTGTCGAATGGCATTTTTGGCAGAAATTCACATCCCTACGCGAGGCGAACTATTCTCAAAGACTTACTTTTAGTCATTATTTTAGGTAGCACACATATTCTGAATGCCTTCGGCAGAATTCAACTGAGCCATTTTAATCTAGATTAATTCCAAGATTACAGTGAGATTAATCTAGATTAAAAAAAATAACCTATGCCCACCCCTAATATATACATATTGTATTAGATTTGATTTATATGTTTTCTGTTTTCATTTTCATTTTTAGTTTAAAATGTTGGTGTGTTTTTGTCAGTTTGATTTTTTTGAGACGTCTATGTGAAGTTCACATCGTAATTTGGGGAGGAGTGTTCTGCAGTTCTGGCGTCCCTCCACCTCCCCAGCTCCACCTGCTTATCTGAACCTTATTAGCTTAAAGATTACATGTGCAAAGGAACTCGTGAAATAGTTTTTATTAATTTTCACTTAAACTAAAAAAATTAGAAATGGTAAAGGGTCACATGGTGCGTTTTCATGTTTTCTTTTTATTTAGCGCGTTACGTATCTTTTTGCATGTATAAGATCTGCAAAGCTCAAAGTCTCCCACAGAAAGATTTATTTTATCTAAAAGAGAGCTAAAGCATACTAAAACTAAAAAATACTAAAGCTAGCTAAAACACCTCGATTGAATCCTCCCACACTGAGCTTCGTCACTCGCTGGAAATATCTGCATAATGCCGCACACATGCAGGTGTAAAGAAAGAAGGCGGGGCTTCAGTTGGCTCTACTGGCCAATCAGAGCACACTGGCTCAACTGGCTAATCAGAGCACACTGGCTCTACTGGCCAATCAGAGCACACTGGCTCAACTGGCCAATCAGAGCACACTGGCTCAACTGGCCAATAAGAGCACACTGGCTCAACTGGCCAATCAGAGCACACTGGCTCAACTGGCCAATCAGAGCACACTGGCTCAACTGGCCAATCAGAGCACACTGGCTCAACTGGCCAATCAGAGCACACTGGCTCAACTGGCCAATCAGAGCACACTGGCTCAGCTGGCCAATCAGAGCACACTGGCTCAACTGGCCAATCAGAGCACACTGGCTCAACTGGCCAATCAGAGCACACTGGCTCAACTGGCCAATCAGAGCACACTGGCTCAACTGGCCAATCAGAGCACACTGGCTCAACTGGCCAATCAGAGCACACTGGCTCAGCTGGCCAATCAGAGCACACTGGCTCAGCTGGCCAATCAGAGCACACTGGCTCAACTGGCCAATCAGAGCACACTGGCTCAACTGGCCAATCAGAGCACACTGGCTCAGCTGGCCAATCAGAGCACACTGGCTCAACTGGCCAATCAGAGCACACTGGCTCAGCTGGTCAATCACAGCACACTGGCTCAGCTGGCCAATCAGAGCACACTGGCTCAGCTGGCCAATCAGAGCACACTGGCTCAGGTGGCCAATCAGAGCACACTACGCTAGAAAAAAGACTATGGAGGAGTTACAATAATGTACAGTATGTGAAAATAATGCAGTTTTTTGCACATTAAAGCTTGTTAACATATTCTAAAACACCAAATACACAAAATGATGATCTTTGAAAATAGATCATCATATGACCCCTGAAATAGAGTGTTTATAAATAACATTTTTATTTATGATTGTAGGATTAGTTAACGACGATAACCCTGACTGAACATGTCTATAATTGTGGTATCAGCTATTGTAGATACATCCACTCATAAACAGCATGTAAATAAACACACTGCGTTTGCTCGCTTTCCTTAGTATGAAACCAGACGATCCTCGTATTTATGACGCTAAAATCTGCACTCTTGAAAAATACTGAGCATCAGAAAGACCTGGTCGAAGACGAGCGCTTTAACTTTTAATTTCACAATGTGTCCCCAGCTAAACAAGGCTAAAATATCATTTGAGTGAACATTTTATTTATAGAGGTCAACTAAATAGTGTGATAATGTGAATGCTGAAATCTCTCATCTCTTATATTGCAATACGGATTGTGCCATGAAATATTTGTGCTCGTACCACTGTGCACGGTGATGATGATGATGATAATATTCATATTTCCTCATGTTAACACAGTTCCTTTTTATAAAAAAAAATCCCTCAAATAGTTTTTCTACTGCTAAACTTTCCAACCTATGCGTGCAATACCTCGGCAATTGTTTTCAGTTAATTAAAAATAATTACGTGCTATTGTTCTGAATCGTACACCAATTTTCAATCGCAAACAAATAGGAAAGATAATAACAAGATTGTTACACTTAATTACTGGATAAACAGGAATATAACTGCAAAAGCTCATTAAAGCAAGTGTCTAATTACTTCAGTGCCTTCCATCGGTTCATGGAATATTTATTTTTTTAATAATTTTATTTTGAGGAGGGATGTGTGTGTGTGTGTGTGTGTGTGTGTGTGTGCGTGTGTGTGTGTGTGTGTGTGTGTGTGTGTGTGTGTGTGTGTGTGTGTGTGCACAACTCCCACCAGCAGAGAAAAAAATATGCATGTGAGGTTGTAACTACTGTGTTGTGATTGCAATCTTTAATGACTTTTGAATTTTAAACCTCCTTCCAGTCATCTAACATTTAAATCAATTCTGTTTTTCCTCTTTAAAGTGAAGGAGAACCACGCCAACAGTTGCGGCTTTACAATAAGAGACTGCGAGTGTGAAATATTTATCATTTCATGGCACAGCAGGATGATTTTCTAACTATCCAAACCTTTAATGCTTTCTTCCAAGGACGACGATAACATAAATTATGCATGAGTTGCAACAACTGTTTTGCCCCATTCGGACTGATGATCAAGATCGATGCGGGAACAAGCTTTGGATGAAAGTTTACACTTTAAACGCTTTTCAACTTGAGAATAAATAGTGTTGTTTTGGTCGGAGTTACTAAAGATAAAAAGCCTTTTTTTCCTTTTGTGAATGTCTTACTGTTTTACAACAAACATTTAGCTGTAATACAAAGTTTTAATCATGTTTGCAATAATGTAATAATTAAACTGTCTGTTTTAGGCACTAAATGGAATATATGATTTAAATGAAAGTTTATTCAGTTTAATTAATTCAGTTCAAATTTAGTTTCCATCTTTGATAGATTTGTTGCTGTGGTTTGTGAAGGGCCGGATAAGGCATTATTTTTTTTTTTGTATTGTTTTACGTTTTATTTTTTCTGGATTCTATTTAAACTCATTTGATTTCCTCAGAAAATCAGATCTTTCGGCTTGTCGACTTGAATGACTTTGTTTGTATTTCACATGAAGATTTACATGGAATTATTATGTTATTTTCTCAGTAGAGAAATTATTTAATACATCATGTATTCTAAATATTGCTAAAAATATTCTGTGAATGAATACTGTAAATATAGTTTGTCAATCTGTAGAAAGCATCCTTTTGTTTTGGTTTCCATTCATTTGATGGGTCAATAATAAGATACAACTTGCAACAATAAGACAAATATGTTCAAGTAACAGCTATACTGTTAGAATTTAACTAGTATAAGACACAACTAATGAAACATTCTGTCCTATTATGCTTTTTCAGATATTACCTTTCATGTAGTGTGTATTAAATCTGTTTGTGAATGTAAAAGCTCTGCAATGTTTCAAAGAAGTGCAGATAAATTGAGTTTTTGTCTCCTAAAAGAAAGAAACAAGTCGCCAGTAGTTCAGTCTCACTTCCTGCTGTAGGTTTGTAACTCATTTGCATAATGCCAGCCTGTGGTCCTGATTGGCTGAGCAGCGTCTCGTAGCTCCGCCCTCAAACACTGTAGTGTAACTGAGACTGGAAGAGTTTGGTTCGTGTTGTTCGTGTCGAGAAGACGCTGTTTTCTGAGATTGATACGGTAAAACCCACGCCTTCGTTACTGTTCGTATCACTGTGATCAAGAGCTGAGATTCAGATATGATAATGAGCGTTTGCTTTCTGACCAATCACAGCAGAGCAGCTCTCAGAGGGGCGGAGCTTAGAGAGACTGAATCCTCGATCGAAGCGTTTCAGACACTGAGAGAAAAGAGCTGACGCTGCCGTGAAGATTATGAGGAAAATAAAGTGTTTTTTGACCTCGGATGCAGGTAAACCTGTTGTAGGAGACCTTTAAAACACAATTAGAAACCTTTAAAATTGCATAATTGGAGCACTTTAATACTACATAATAGTAAATAATGAAATAAAAAAATTCTGTGGAACATAATTCCTATGGAATCAAGATTCCACCTCAGAGAAAAAACAAAACAACAACAATGAAAAATACAGTCCGATCATTATTTCTTGTGATTTCAACTTTACAGCAAGTACGAATTTGTCCTAAAATATGACTTAGCTCACTACTACCTTTTTGTGTTTTCCTGAGATGAATGCGTTTCGCTTAAAGGAGGCCAGAAGACAATCATGGAGCTTTTTGCTGAAAATACCAATCCATTTTAAAGGCTGAATAAATTGAAGACTTTATTAATGTAAAGCACACCTTCATTTGTCCACAGGCAAAAACGGCAGCTCTTTGACGCTCAATAAACTCATTTCAGAGTGCAGCGTTTCTTCCCTGTCTGTCTTCCATCAGAAAGCGAGGGATCTGGGCCTCGGCGGCTCACAGCGAGCCGTCAGAGACAGTGTTTGGAGACCAGGCTTCACAGTCTTCGGCCTGACATTGATGCACCTTTTGTCTTGTCATATGCAAATACTGTGGGTTAAGGGAGAAGCCGGTTTGAAGTGCAAATTGTAATTTAAGACTCCAGCACGACGACTCCTTCATCCGCTCCATTCCATTAATTACCTCTCCCACGGAGGAGAGAAACTTCATTAAAGCACAGATAGGAAGAGAGCGTTAAGGAAAGACAGGACTGCTCAAGGACACGCTAGGACAGGAATTAAACTCCATAAACCATCGTGCAAAAACAGCTTTCTTCAGATCACAGCAGTCATGTGACCAGGGCACGCTTTGAGTCGAGCGCGTGTTTTTACACACGTCTAGCCTTAAAATAAAGCGTGATTGTGTAGCTTTAAGGTTTCTTCTTCGGTTAGCGCAATACTGCTCTTTGCTTTGTCAATGAAAGCCATTTTAATGATGCAGATAATTTATGTGTGTTTACGTCTGGGTGTTTTTTAGTTTTTTATTACCTCCCTTTTCGGGTCCAAAATATGTATAAAAAACTGCCCACACAATGAAAGCTACTTTTAATAAATAGTAAAAAAAAAACTATATATAACAAACTAGATGTTAAAAATTATTATTTTACATGACGCAAGACATCATAATAAAAAAATGAAAAATAATAATGTATTGAAACATTAGATTTTTGACATTTTGATGATTTTTTCTTCAGATTTTCGACTTGTTAGAGTAAACCTGTAAACAAGTCGTAGGAATTTTAGAAATAAAAACTTAAATAAAAAATCTAAAAAACTTTAAATGAAGGAATTAAAATTAATTCAAAATATTAAGAAAATATATAATAGTATATCAATGATGCTAAAGTGACATTTGTCAAATCTAATCAAATTTGTACCAGTGTTAGATTGATTTCAAAATGACCAAAAAAAAAAAAAAAAAAACAGTTTTCTCCAACCCGTTCAAGCCTCGAATTCATATTTAGCAAGAGAGTCTGTTTAGTCTTTGGCAACAATAATTCAATTGTCTTGGTTTCAGACTGGCACTGGAAGAGAAAGGGATCTTTAAATGTCTCGTTCCCTTCGGATGGTTTGTGGTATTTTAATCAAGCTTCAACAGCTGAGCTAAACCTTTGCATCATGTTCATTTTCCTCAAACCTACATTTGCCCCCCCGGTGGAGCAGAGTAATTGAAATTTGCCTCAAAGCAGAATAATTTCCATGTTAAATAAATTATCTGACAACACCTGAGCAATCCAACGACTCGGTTATGACAATGCTGCCTAGCTCAGCACCACAATGTAAATCCTCCCGCTCAAGTAATTGTTCGGTATCTCTGCCAGACACACCGGCTCTAGTTTAATGATGAGACGCCTCACAAAGAGATGTTTGTTTGCGGGATGTTATTGTTGGATAATGCCATAGAGAATGATGGGTAATTGTACGCCACCAGGTAAGTCACGCTGTGATTTGCATCTGTTTTCTGAGCCAGAGAAAGCTTTCTTTCCACACAGTTGGCTGGTTATCTGAATTGTTGAGGATTTGGTTCTGGTCCATTTACATTAATTTTAAATGTTTTTGAATAATCTCCTTATAATTCTTTTTATAACTCCACAGTCTGTGTTTGTTTCAGATGAAATCAGTTACAAGTACACCAATGGTAGTGTCACCAAAATATGCTGTTAATTCATGAAAGCTTTGGAAATATTCACTGGATTGAAAATGAACCCTGGCCAATTAAGTGCTGAAATTCATCGAGTGATATTTGATGAACTCTTTATTAGGAACTGCCACACTACACCATTATTTTAGTGTTATTGATATGCTATTATAGTAAGGGATGCACGATATATCGGCCACCATATCAGTATCGGCCAATATACGTTCATTTTTTAATGTTATTGTTATCGGCCCAATAAGAACATTTGGCCAATATATTTAAGCCAATAAATAATGTATTATTTCCTTCAGCTGAGGCGCTTCAGATGCGCACTGTTCATCATGATAGTTTTTAATTTCTTGAAATATGATAGGAATCACTTCGAAAAGGAAAATACATTTCAGTGCAACATGTGACGCGCAAATCTTTCATATCGGCTACAAAAAAAAATCATTATTGTTATGATGCGGTTGAAACATGGGAGGAAGCAGGATCCAAGAGCAGCTGTTGACAAAGACAACCAACATTACAAAATAACAAAAACAAGAACTCACAAAGACTGAACTAGACACAGGGCTTAAATACAAAGGCAAACAAGCTAAACAAGATAATAAGGGGGCGTGGCTAATCAGAAACACCTGGGGAGACTAAAAAACAAAAAATGGTACAGAACAGGAAATAACAAAAGTCCACACAAGACCGGGAGCACAAGGCTAGAATCACAACAATTATAATTGTGTACTTGGGACATGGCTTTTAATGGAGACTTTTGTTTTTGTAATCAGGCACTCAAAAATGATGTAAAATTTTGATTTCGGTTTATCGGCCAATATATCGGTTATCGGCTTTCAAATATAAAGAATTATCGGTTATCGGTATCGGCCACAAATTTCATAACGCTGGATATTTTCTCTTTTTCAGATCATTCTCTGTAAATCCTAGTGACGGTTGTGTGTGAAAATCCCAGTCGATCAGCAATTTCTGAAATACTCAGACCAGCAACCATGCCACGTTCAAAGTCACTTAAATCATCTTTCTTCCTCATTGTGACGTTCAGTCTGAACTTCAGCAGATCGTCTGGATCGTGTCTACATGGTTTGTGCCATGAGATATTTGTGTTTTCGAGCAGTTAAAGTGAATGGATGTTAAATGGTATTTTTTTACTTCAATAAAAAAAGATGCTAAACTTTCAGATCTGATTTTTTTTTTATAGTAATACAATATCCATAACCGCTGAGAAATATTTATAGTAGATAAATACTCCAAATTCACCCGCAGTTGACAGTTTCAGCAAAAAGTTAACTTTAGGTTCTGATTATACGCATTGCATTGAGCTGGAGATACAGGCGTTTATTTGGCTTGGAGAAATGGAATGGGAAATTTGACACTCGAGAAAAGCGGAGCCTGTCAATGCATAGCAAGGCATATACAGGTGAAAGAGAAATAAATCTTTATTCTCTTTTGGAAAGGAGCACTTTCTTCTGACGACAGCAAGCAAACTATTAGCTCCGACTCAAAACTGCTGACCTTGTAAAAAGCTGCTTAATCAATGCCTCATTTGAGCTGAAACTATTGAGAACAACATAATCACTTTGAAGGCCAAATTTTCTGACATTTATGGACAGCAGGCTGACCGCCTACAATATCACTTTCATTTAAAACTGCAACTGTGCAAGTCATCGCTCCAGAAAGCTGATAAAGCGCCTCTCTGGCCTCTGATGGCCGTCTGTAACATGTGACTCTAATATATTCCAAGTGCTGGAACATGATGTTATGGCTAAGCCTGTTCTCAACACTCTTGTTTTTCCCTTTCCCTCTCTTTAACTTTATCTCTATCTCCCTTAGTGTGCAGCATGTGCCTCATCCATCGCTACAGGGGTCTTATGGGTAATTCTGTGCTGGGCTTGGTTTGATCTGTTAGGCTGAGATTCAGAAGAAACAGCAGCTTGTGTGTTACTGGCTTTCCAGGCCTATAAAAATCTTAGAGTGTGTGTGAGAGAGAGCAACATCTCCCAGTGCAGTTGTGTTTTCCGAGTACTTAAAATTGACACGCAGCCCCTCATTACGTTTTATGTGTGTAAGCAAAGTATTTAATTTGTTTCTGACTCTTATTTTTTTATCACGCTGCTCTCATAGTTAACCGTGTTTGGATATGCAGAGAGTGGGAAGCTTAATCCTAGTGTATTTTGACATTTGTTTTATTTTTTAATTGTATCTTTTTTTTAATTTACTGCTCTTTAACATCAGCATTATTAACTGTTCATTGAATTAGTCACATGACTTTTGCACCTTAGGTGATTGGCTTAATAACAACCCAGCAAACAAAAATATGTTATGTTCTGTGAACTTTCAAAAGGTCTGCAAAGTTTAAAAAAAGTTTTTTTCTTGGTTATGTGAACCTTACTTTTGAATGTACTCTGAAAAGTTCTAAAACAAAAAGTAACATTTAAAAATGTTAGACTTACACGTACCAGATGTGGGCCGGATCTGGGCCGACACTTTGTTGCTGTCTGGGTAGTAACATTTAAAAATGTTGGAAAAACGTCCAAACCAAAACGTTTCTAAAAAAAAATTCTATGAGCAATGTACAAATAATGTTTTTGTGCAGAGAACATTATTAAAGACCGGATTACTTTGAACGAACGTTCTATTAACATTACCGGAAGAGCGTATAGAGAACATGGCAGCAGAAATGATCATCCATGATCAGACGCAGATCTAACTGTCATCAAGATGAATGGGAACGCTAATAGATAATGTTTTTCAAGATATTATTGACTTCCTTTGATCGAATAAGATGAGGTATTTTTTTTTCTCTACAAATGTTTATAAAAATGTGTCAAACGTGGCGTAGAAACTATTTCTAAATCAAAATCTTTTGATTACTTTTTTATATCCCTGAATTGGAGGGTTCATTAGTCCTGATGTGGCTTTTGTCTGGGTTACGCTGATGAACACATAATGGGATTTTCCCCTCCCCCCAAAAAATTTGCTCAGAGACTGAATTTTCCTTCTTGCCTCAAAAACGCACAAATCTCATTTCTAGTCATTTTCAGTCAAAAACAAACAAATGCTGCTTAAATGCATTCCTTTTTCTTACTAATACAAATGACACACTGCGGTGATGTTTTTTTTGCACAAGCTTTCGCAACAGTTGATATATTTCTTTGAATATTCTTAGAACAAGTTTGTGTTTCATTATTTGAAAGAAATTCGGTAGCTAAAATGAACTGTTTTAACTTCTTGTTATCACAAACAACCAAAAATGCAAAAACAATTCTAGCTGACACTGAAGCTGAGTGATACATTTTTCAAGATTTGCTTACAAAGTAAAAACCTCTTTGAAGGGCAAGAAAAATAGTCTTATTTACTGAACCGGCGTAAAATCCCACACTATATTGTTCTCGCACAAATCATTTCTTCATTCCATGATTGAAGTGTACGTGTGTGAAAGGCATTGCAGCTGTAAAATGCACAATGTTTGTGTGCCGTCAGGATTTTTGAGGTGGAAGATGAGGATCCAATCGAGCCGTGATTAAAGACGCAGATCCCGACATCTCCGCACCGAATCTTTGGAACGGGACCCAGAGGAGCGCCGCTACTACCCCTACATTAAAGGCAAAGGAAGGCGTGAAATAATACATACATATCAATTGTTAAATTATTCAGAGTCTATTCAAAAGGAATAGGATCCCAAAGTCTGCATGGGTAATCTCACCTCAAACAGCCCTCACAGAAAAATGACCTAAGCAGTGGAGTCTGCACCGCAGAGAAGAACGACTTAATTCGCATCTCCTGGGACGTATTTAAATTAGAAGAGCAGCAGAATTACACATTCAGCATGTCTTATATTAAGGGCCTCTGATGCGTACATCAGTGAACAACTTCTCTCTGATTTCTCTCTTTGTGCCTTTGGGCCTGGAAAATGACGTAAAGGAAAAGTTTGTCCGAAAATGACTCAACGAATATTGAGGTTGACCATTAGTTTTGATGTTTTCTGCGCAGTGTGTGACACCATGTGAAGGTAGAAATAGCACAGTTTTTGTGTCCAATTGGCATTGAGTGATCCTAAAACCAGCTCCCTTGAGACCAATTAGTTGACTAGTCATTCAGGCTAATCTGAGTGGTTCTAAACTCATGATTTTCAGCTATTTTTGTTTATCAAATACGAAGACATGCACATAAACTATGATGGAAACACATTTACTGAATAAATCCATTATGCACAACAAAAAAACCTCTTCCTTAACAGAGGCTGTGATTGGATAACTGGAGTAACCAGCGGACCAATGGCATCGCAGCGTCTCTAATGTTGGTTTGGTGTTTCTGAAACTTGTGAGATCAGAATGATTTGGTTTGATTCCCTCCAGAAGCGTCTCACACGAGTGTGTTCCCGAAACACCAGCATCCGAACGCATGAGAACATAACAGTGTTTATGTGTGTTTTAACTCATTTATTACGGAGGAAAAAAGAGCCCCAATTTTTTCACCAATTGCAGCAACTTTCCTCTTTATTAGACATTTTTTTGCACCAGTTTCCCAGGAAGTGACAATTGTGTTCCCTTTCGAGGGAACTCGCGCTGCGTCGAGAATCGACGCATTGGGGAACGCCTTCAGCGTGACGCGTCTGAAGCCTGTATGGAACTAGTCCAATCTTGATTGGTGTTGCGTCATGACGTCAGCCGTGACGTCGCATGTGACGGTGAGCGTAAGCTATAAAAGGGAACCGGATCATAACAATGGCAGCTTTCTGTTCTTCAGCAAGCGGTCTATGTCAAACTGTGTGTCTTATTTGGTGTTGTTTGTTCGGTAAAGGTAATAATGGAAAAGACTAAACAATTCAGGCAGTGTGCATCCCCTTGTCCGCGTTATTTAAGCGAGGGTGACACTCACGTGTTTTGTGTTGTTTGTCTTGGAGCGGAGCATGCACGGGCAGCGCTCGAGGGCGCTGTCTGTGCGAACTGTGAACAATTGCCCATGAGAACGCTCCGCTCCCGCCTTGGTCTGTTCGGTGAATCAGGCCAGGCGCGCGCTCCATATGGATCAGGTCCGCGTCTGTCGAGGCGGCGCGGCGCTTGCATTCATGGGGATCGCAAAGGGATCTGGCTGAGGATGTTGAGATGGCTTCGGCCCTTTCTCAACATTCATCGGCCAGTTCCCATGGTCTCGCTCGCGAGGTGGAAGCCCAGCGGCTTCTGGGAAGCCCAGCGCCCAGCGGCTTCTTCCGCCCGCGAGAGGGACCCGATGTTCGAGCTATCTGGTTCTGAGGGATCAGATAGTTTGAACATCAAGGCAGGTGGATGTGAAACTCCATCATCACATTCCACCTGCCTTTGAGGAGTTGCTGGAGGTTGTGACCCGGGCTGTGGGTAAATTAAAAATCGAATGGCCCCTAGATAAGCAGGAAGCGACGAGAAAAAGCAAGCTTGATGAGCGCTTCCTGCAAGCCCGGCCACAACCTTCACGTCGGAGTCTCCCATTTTAACCCGATCTCCACACCAAGGTGTCGAGATTGTGGGACAAGCCCTTCTCCTCTCGTCTCTCTAGCCCCAGTGTCCATATATATTCGAACGTAATGGGGTCAAGGGAGAGGGGCTATGGGACAAGGCCTCGGGTCGAAGAGAATTTTGCAACCCATCTCTCGCACGATGCTGCATCGTCCCTGAGGGCTCCGACGCTTCCCTCCAAGCCCTGCCGTACCACCTCGGCGCTTGTTGGGAAGGCATATATGGCGGCAGGTCGGGCTGGTGCGTGCCTGCACACTATGGGGCTTCTGCAGGTGTACCAGGCCGACCTCCTTAAGGAGGTGGACGACAGCGGGGTGGTCTCGTTCGACAACATCAGAGAAATGCGTCGATCGGTCGACCTGTCTCTCCGTGCTACCAAAGAGACGGCCCGCGCCATTGGCCGATCTATGGCATTACTGGTAGCCACGGAGAGACACCTGTGGCTGAATCTGTCGGGCATCGGGGAGAAGGACAGGGCTTTCCTCCTCGATGCCCCGATTTCGTCTTCTGGCCTCTTTGGCGACGCAGTCGATGCTGTCGTCGAGAGGTTTCAGGAGACAAAGCGACAGTCAGCCGCACTCAAGCATTTCATCCCCCGCCGTCGTTCCAAGTCTCATGGGTCTGCTGGGTCAGTCCCATGAGGCCACCGCCAGCTCCTCACACCAGCAGCAGCAGAAAGAGAGTGTTGCTTCTCGTGCTCCCCCGAAAAAAGCCTGGAGCCAGGGGCAACACTCTCAGTCAAAGTCTTACAGACCAAGGGCAGATCTGAGGACTGTCATCCAGGCTAGGAAGGCTTCAACGAAGAGGCCCTGACGTGTTGCGCAGGCCTCTGAGGGCGGTCCCCCCTGTGATCTAGCAACAACATCTCGCTCCTTCGCGGAGCCCTCAGGAAATCGATGTGTGCTTCCCGCCGCTACGTGCGCTTCGGGACACATCGGTTTTCAACGAACGCAAATCGCAGTGTCCGCCCGAAGACTTTGCGGCCCTGTCGACCGCGTTCCCTCTCACGAGGCCTGCAGAAAAATTATTATGTCGGTTAGTTCCTGCCAATCAAGTGCTTCTGGTCACCGATATCTCAAACACTACACCCGAGGTCAGTCTCGAGAGGCTGATCCCCCTAGTAGATTATCTAGACACCTGGAAGGGTCTTCGAAATATATCTCAGTGGGTCCTGCACACAGTGGAAAAGGGGTACAGAATTCAGTTCCAATATCGTCCACCAAGATTCAGTGGGGTTGTTCACACACTGGTCAGTCCAGAGCAGGGTCAGGTTATGGAGCAAGAAGTTCATTCCCTCTTGGCAAAGGAGGCCATAGAACAGGTGCCTCCCCAAGAAAGGGAAGCTGGGTTCTACAGTCGGTACTCCATAGTTCCCAAAAAGGATGGAGGGTTAAGACCTATAATAGATCTAAGGGTATTGAACCGGTCTCTGAGGAGATACAGGTTCAAAATGCTGACTATACCTCTTATCGTGAGTCAGATCAGGTCCGAGGACTGGTTTGTCACAATAGATCTGAAAGATGCTTACTTCCACATTTCCATCCTTCCCCAACACAGGAAGTTCCTAAGATTCGCTTTCGGGGGAAAAGCGTATCAATACAGAGTTCTTCCGTTTGGCCTAGCACTGTCGCCTCGCACCTTCACGAAATGCATGGATGCTGCCCTTGCCCCTCTGAGGCTTCAAGGCATTCGCATCCTCAATTATATCGATGACTGGCTCATTTAGGCACAGTCAAGGGAGACGGCGGTTTAACATCGAGATGTTGTTCTAAGCCATCTAAGGTGCTTAGGGTTAAGACTCAATGTCAAGAAAAGTTCTTTGATTCCTCTACAGAGAACCACTTTCCTGGGGGTAGTGTGGAATTCTGACACGATGCGGGCACAGATGTCTCCTGCTCGTGTAGACACCATCTTGAACACAATCACGAGTCTCAAATCAGGCCACACCATCACTGTTAAACACTTCCAGAGGGTGCTGGGCCTTATGGCAGCGGCATCCAACGTAATTCCTTTTGGTCTGCTGTACATGAGGGCCCTACAGTGGTGGCTCAGAACCAGAGGGTTTTCCCCGAGGGGCAACCCTTTTCGCACGATCAAGGTAACGCGCAGATGACTTCGTTCTTTGGTCATGTGGAAGAAACCAGAGTTCCTGTCCCTAGGCCCTGTGTTGGGGGCACGATGTCAGAGAAGAATTCTGACCACGGATGCATCCCTCACGGGCTGGGGTGCGGTTATGGAAGGCCGCTACACCAGGGGTACTTGGAGGGACCATCACCTTTCATGGCACATCAATTGCCTGGAAATGATGGCAGTATTTCTGGCCCTCAGACATTTCCTTCCGGGCCTCAGAGGCCATCATGTTCTAGTGCGAACAGACAATATGTCGGTGGTTTCATATATAAATCGACAGGGGGGCCTGAGATCGCGCCCTCTGTGCAGACTGGCGCATCAGGTTCTCCTGTGGTCCCAGGGAAAACTTCTTTCACTCAGAGCCATGTATATCCCTGGGGACAGCAATGTGGGAGCAGACATCCTGTCGAGGCAGGGGCTGAGACCCGGGGAATGGAGACTCCATCCCGAGGTGGTGGAGTCGATATGGAGAGAGTTCGGTCTGGCGGAAGTGGACCTGTTTGCCTCTCAAGAGAACACCCACTGTCCTCTCTGGTACTCCCTCATGCATCCAGCTCCTCTGGGATCGCTCTGCTCCCAGGGGTTCTGGAGAGAGTTCGGCGGTACGGGATCATCTTACTCCTAGTAACCCCGTACTGGCCGGCCCAAGTGTGGTTTTCGGACATTATGGTTCTTCTAGCAGGCCCTCCGTGGCAAATTCCGATCAGGAGGGATCTTCTGTCTCAGGCCGAGGGCACAATATTTCACCCTCGACCAGAGCTACAGAAGCTGTGGGTTTGGCCCCTGAGGGGGACCAACTCATAAATGCCGGTCTCTCAACTGAGGTTGTCGAGACCATTCTAAACTCTAGAGCCCCCTCCACGAGATAACTGTATGCATTAAAATGGAATATATTCACTTTATGGTGCAGAGAACATCAGGTGGACCCAGTTAACTGCCCTGTGGCTTCAGTGCTGGAGGTCCTCCAGAGTCGTTTCTCTGACGGGCTCTCCCCGTCCACGCTTAAGGTCTATGTGGCGGCCTTAGCTGCCTTCCACACCCCTTTAGGGGTGGGCACCTTGGGGAGACACCCACTTATAGTACGTTTCCTTCGTGGAGTTAGGAGGATGAGGCCTGTCATCCAGTCCAGGGTCCCCACGTGGGACCTGGCAGTGGTTCTTGAGGGGTTATCCCTGGCACCCTTCGAACCTTTGGATGAGGTGACTGAGAAATTTATGTCTCTCAAGGTAGCGTTCCTGCTCGCCATTACGTCCCTAAAGAGAGTCGGGGACCTTCAGGCTCTATGTGTCGCTCCTTCTTGCCTCGAGTTTGCCCCCGGAAAGGTAAAGGCCATTCTCCACCCTAGACCTGGCTATGTGCCTAAGGTGCCGTCAAATGTGGCACGGTCTTTAATTCTCCAGGCCTTCCATCCTCCACCGCATGTGTCGGATGAGCAAGAGAAGTTACATCTACTGTGCCCGATCCATGCCCTAGAGATCTATATGCAAAGAACTTCGGGATGGAGGAAATCAGACCAGCTACTTGTGTGCTTTGGGTCCCCTAGGAAGGGGTCACCTGCTTCAAAACAAACTATTAGCAGATGGATAGTGGAAACAATCTCTTCAGCTTACGAGGTGCATAATTTGCCTTCACCTCTGGCACTTAAAGCCCACTCCACTAGGGGAGTGGCTTCCTCTAAGGCTCTGCTAGCAGGAGTTTCCCTCCAAGAGGTCTGCGATGCTGCAGGCTGGGCTTCCCCTCACACTTTTATAAAACACTACAGTTTGGATCTGCCCTCTACACCGGGTTCACGGGTTCTCTCGTCTTGAGTGTGCCAGTTTGCTTCACACCAGGGCGTATTCTCTCAGTGCGGCGCAGTGGGCATTTCGTTCCCCAATGTGTTGATTCTGCGTCCCTCGGCCACACTTCTAGCGCCCCTGAGTAAGGCTTGCTTCGACCAATCAAAAGCTGCCATTGTTATGATCCGGTTCCCTTTTATAGCTTCCGCTCACCGTCACATGCGACGTCACGGCTGACGTCATGACGCAACACCAATCAAGATTGGACTAGTTCCATACAGGCTTCAGAACCGTCACGCTGAAGGCGTTCCCAAATGTGTCGATTCTCGACGCAGCGTCTCGTTCCCTTCTCAGGGAACGAGGGTTACAGTCGTAACCCGAGACGTTTTCTTGAACACATGGGATGTCAAATTTAAAGGTCTCTTTATTCACAAACGTTTTATGCGATATTCCAGTTTTGTGCATAAATTAAATGTGCTTATATAATAAGTTATATAAGTCACAACTCATATGCACTACAAATGCAAGGTTTTCAGTGAAAAATATTACATTTGTTGGGTTTCTAGCTAAAAATTTAAGGAATGACTTTAAAAGACTTTAAATATAGTGCATGAGATACTTTTATGCGATTGTTGGTGGTGATTTATTTTAACTCATTGGCATTAACTTTCAATTGAGTGGTTTGAGACAACATTATGTTGAGCAAATTATGACAAAATTATAATTTGTGTGTGAAATATTCCTTTAAGACGGACTGATATAGTATAGTATACAAATGCAGTCTATTGAATAAAGCCTGTAGTTCATGTACATCTGAAATGAACAGGTGTGGGTGCAGGTTGGGTGTTATCATTTCACAGTTGACCTTAAGCACTCATCTCTGATTTGCCTTTCGACGCGTGTCGTTCGCAGGTCATGCTGGGTGATAATAGATGTTTGCCAGTATGGGATTCAAGACCAGAGCCTCAGCTTCTCTCTATTATGGCTGCAAATATTTTTTCTATCACCTATAAAATCATCTACTCCCACGTGAGACCCCACAGCATGATCTATAAAAAGTAGAAAACCAACTTGAATTTAATGAAATACTTCAGGCCTAGAGAAAATACTTTTTTTTAGTGTATTATGGGATGTATAGATGGTTTGAGTGCTGAAGCCAAAGAGAGTTTTTTTGTTCATGTTGTCTCCCAGGGTCTTAGGACAGACTTTGAATCCTAATGAGGTTGAGAGATTGCAAAAGTATTTGTAATATTTCATCCAAACATACATCGAGAAAGGATGTGTTAACACAGACACACACACACACACACACACACACACACACACACACACACACACACACACACACACACACACACACACACACACACACACACACACACACACACACACACAGTTACTTGTTGCTGAGCTTCATTAGGGTGCTCTGGCACCTTCACGTGTGCGGCCCAGCCGGTTTCTCCTCTCTTCATTCTCATCAAACATTGCAGATGAGGTCTTGAGCCCAATTAATCACAGCACAGTCCTGCTTCACAGCCCCCCCATTAATCAACCTGACCACCGGCACGCACGTAAACAGCCCGTTCACTGAGCCTGGCAGCGCTGTCAACACACACACACACACACACACACACAATCAACTCTAATGCTTACTCGCCCTGTCTGTCTCGCATACATTTACAATCTTACTCTTTCTAATATACATATATTATTAGCCCATAACCAATTTGGTTAAAGCTGCACTATGTACGATTTTTGCAGTAAAATAAATCCAAAAACCACTAGGCTAGAGTTATATATTTTTATAAGTTTATTACTTACAATATCTCAAATGTTTCCAACTATTTGTAAATCGTGAGATAATTGCGATTTTAGCCAAGTAAAACGGACTTTTCGTTTTAAGTTTTCGACTTTTACTTTTGACTAGCGAGTCACCAGTCAATGGCCTCATATGGCCCTCAATGGCCCCCGGTTACCGCTTTTACTGCAGTAGAAACCATGGCAACATAGTCTTGTGGACCAATACGCACTACTGGCACATCCGGGAACTTAAAGCCCATGTTGCAGGTTAACCACCACTGTCGATTAATGGGTACATAATTCACTCAATATATGTATATCATTTTTAAAATGTCTCAAAAATGGTCTTAAAGACCAGTTTTTTACGTTTTTGGTATTAACGTTTTTTTTTTACGCAATTTGGTGATGACGTCACGTTTGGGAGAAGTGGAGGAGAGGTAGCCTCAGCCTAGTGTTAGAACTATGGCGACTGACTGGGATGAGGAAGAGGTCAACATGTATGATGGCCCACAGCCGTATAATTTCGAACCTGCCAGACGTGAGAGGGCAAATGAGGAATTGCCAAGAACTGATGGCGGTCAAAGCCAATTAAATGCATGGTCTGTGGAGAGTTGGTGAAGTGTCCTGGTGAGTTGCTACCATTTAGCAACGCAGCAATGAGCACTGGAGCTAGTCTACGAGCAGCAGAGTACAATAACAACACATATTTCTTTTTACCATCATTGAATAGCACCGAGTGAAAAATCAACGTTGTCTTTATATCTAGTGGCAGTGATCATGACGTTAGTTCAGATAAGTACCGGTAACTTTTGACATAGTGTCGTAGTACTGGTAAACTTTGTCTTTGTCATCTAGAAATAGAAGGCATCGTGCTAGCTATATGGGCGTTTCTAAGCGTTTATCTCTTCCTCCGGTGATAATGTTGCTGCAAACGTAGCCGCCCCGTGTCTGTCGCTGTGTTTGGCAGGTGCTTGTGTGGGCGGTATAGAGAGAGATAGGCAGACAGCCAGATAGCATAACGTTAGCATAGATAGCTAGCAGCTAGATAGATAAATAGATAGAAATATATAGTGGGTAGATTGACAACGTAGAGTTGGTCGCACGTCAGAGGCGCCCTCGCCATTGGATGTGCAGTTGCCCTATATAATAGCCTATCTATCTATATCTATATATATCTATGTATTTATCTATTTATCTATAATCTGCGCTACCTGAATACTCTCGTCTACTACTCGTCTCTCTAGTCACTCTCAATGCTCTCAAGGCGGTCTTTAGTAAATTCTCTCCCCAAGGTGACATAATGCAATGCATTGTGGGGGAAAGGACAAAGAAGAATCGTTGCAAACCGCTGTAAGATAGTACCTACTTTTTCGTATTATATTTCGTTTTGTGATACCCAACAACATAAAATACAATGGATAACAGTTTAAATGTTTATTACCAACAAGCAAATTGCACAAATTCGTTGAAAAATTAACCCTGCAACACGGCCTTTAACTGTCAATTTCGTCCCCGCCCCTTTTTAAGGGAAAACAAACTAGACTTCCCATAGACTTCCCAATACAAAATAACGGCACAAACCAACGCCCGCACACATCAGGAAGTCGTTAATAATTTAAGAAATCACTAATATAAAACATTTAAATTAATTATGCCCACCGCCTGCCATAGAGCGCGAAAGATAGACATTAACAAACTTAATTTGGTCAATTTAAAAACATGTCCCTTCATTCTCCCAGCGTCAAATTGGTGTAACAACCCCACCCAGCGGGGTTATACAGGTCCTTCTCAAAAAATTAGCATATTGTGATAAAGTTCATTATTGTCCATAATGTAATGATAAAAATTAAACTTTCATATATTTTAGATTCATTGCACACCAACTGAAATATTTCAGGTCTTTTATTGTTTTAATACTGATGATTTTGGCATACAGCTCATGAAAACCCAAAATTCCTATCTCAAAAAATTAGCATATCATGAAAAGGTTCTCTAAACAAGCTAATATTAGTTGATAACCGATTGGTACCAATATACTGTGCATCCCTAAACATATCGATAATATATATTGGATATTTCTACCTAGCATATGGATGCAGTGAAGAAACTCTGAATTTACCGATGCGTGATAATAAAATGCTTTGCTCTCCTTCACTCTATTATGGATTTCCCTAAAAATGCCCAGCTCGCAGTCCTGTTGAGATTTCATTGTGCTGCTTCTGAAGTACTACAGTAAAGAGAAAACAGGATGAAATTTAGGCTAGTATATAATTTCTGCCGGCTACATGCTGAGGCATCTCTCTCAAGCTTTAAACATCTGTCTTTGCTTCATACGACTTATTGGAGCTGAAAAAATATCAAAAAGCTCTCAGAATGACCGTCCCAGAGGAGTATCAGTTCTGCCTTTCCCAACTTTTCCCTCCTCCATCTCTTTCTCTGACAGGTAACACAGTTTCCCAACCATGCGAAATGAAGTGACAAGCAATAAAAGCAATATTCTCTGTGTAAATGTGACTTTTGGTCCTAAACAGGGACGTCAACAAACATTGAGCGACGGTGCGTTTAGTCAGGTTTGTATGTCAGAAGCCTGAAACCTCATTGGTCCAAAATCCAGACAATTGGCAGTTACGCAGCATTACATGTTCACTGTGAACAGAAAATATAGTTGTTGTTTTTTTTTGCATTGTGCCTGTTTATTAGAAATCATGATTATCTTTTTCTTGGATTGTAATACTGGCGCAGATATAATTGATAACACATTAAAGTTAATAATTCTTCTTGGGAAGTTTCATATACATAAAGCTAAAGTAATGTCTATAACACCCTCCTTTAATTTTTATTGTAAAGATCTTAAAATATTCCATGACTCATTGAATTCAATCACTAGAAATTTTTTTTTTTTGTAGAATTTAATGTTTTACTCTGTACAATGTAATATCTGTTATATGTCTTCCCCAACATATGTTTGTCTTATGTTTGATGTTAAATGTCATTGTAAAGTTGAAAAAAAAAGAAAAAAGAAGAAAAAATCATGATGATGGTAACCTGTCAGTCATTGACTCCTGAAGAAAACTATGCACAGTATCAGTGCGGGCAGATACACAGCATCTCACACTACAATCAAACTCTCAGTGTTTTCCAGACTTCGTGAGCTGATGTCTATGATCCGCTGTCAGATTCCCGCCTGGCCTGTGTGTCAGCACTGAGAGACGAGAGCGTTATATGTTAGCAGGAGGCTAAGGGCTGAGTGTGTTTTGAGAGACGCAGTGTCATTTCTGCTCAGCTTTGTGTGAATCGTATGTGACAAGCCTTTTAACACCGCTGCTGTTCCTCCCTTTGCTAAAGCAACGGTTTCCAGTGAGGAAGGAGCGAACAAGGAAGTAAAAGGTAGACACACACACAGATTGAAAGGCAAATTTCTTTCTTCTGCCAGTATTTTTTTTTTTTTAGAGGCGGCCCTTCAAACCTCCTCAAAATGGATCCAATTATGTGTCCACCCGTGCAGTGCAGTTTGTGGATGTCAATGTAATTGTGTGAGCCTGATTTCTCTCTGTAACCCCACACTGAAAGAAGCCTGTCATTGACCAGCCTCATCTTTCTAACCATGATTTTGGAATGAGATCTCTTTTCTGCCTGAACAATGAAGAAAAATTGCGGGCGGTCTGCACTTATGATGCACAATTATTTGCTTGTTTGTTTATTTATTTATTTATTTGTTTGTTTCGTTCCCTAAGAGGAGATGCATGCTAAAGCAGAAGGAATCAAAAACTACATGTTTTCAATTGAGATTAAGCTTAATATTCCCAATAATTATTTTAATATACTGACAACCACAATATAAGCCTATATAAACATATACTACATCATGTTCCCAATTAAGGTATGATAACATTACTTCTGAAAATTCCAAACGTTCAGATTTTTACAAATGTTTTCGAAGTGTTGTTTTTTTCTCCTTGGTTATGGGAACCTTAAAGGTACAATTTGTAAGTTTTCGCCGCCAGAAGTCGCATTTTTCAAAACAATAACAAAGACTAGCTTGATGACGCTATGAAGGAGAGAGGAACGTGTTTTTTTCATTTTCTGTACTCGCCAATCAATAATCGTTAACCATGATGACTGAACGACAAAACTGCGGTGTATGATATATATATATATATATATATATATATATATATATATACACACACACACTGATTTCTCATTAGCAGCTCAAGCTGCCCATTGAAACGGCCACTAATGAGGAATCTATGTGTATTTATCTCTATAGTTTCTACAAGCAGAAACCGAGGATAGCACGGAAATTAAGTTTTCAGATCCTTGGACTGTCATGGCAGGATCACCACCGTGCTGAAGCTCACTAACAGCAGTGACATGTACACCGAGGTGTCTCAGATGGATCGACCATGGCAGCATCGTATGCCAGATGAACGTTTCCCAAAGTCCATCTTCCACGGGGAGTTAGCTGTGGGACACCGCCCTCGTGGCCGACCCAAGCTCCGCTTTAAGGATGCCGTCAAGCGGGACATGAATGTCTTTAACATCGACCCTGACCGATGGCATCACCTTGCGGAAGACAGGGCAGCTTGGCGGTCTGCGCTGACAGAGGGCACGACTCTGTCCTGCCATGCTTACACCAGCTTTTGCATAGAAAGTCGGCATGCTGGACATCGTTCAGATCGGCGCTTGCGCTGCAAAAGGCCTTGATGATGATATGAGACAATGACAAGGGACGAGACATTATTAAAAAATGGAATTTCTCTGGATGTACAAATCCTTGAGAACTTTTGGGATAATGCAAGTACACAACTGCATGAAATTTATTACACTGCGCAAGTGGTTTTTGAATATTTCATTAAAAAAATCGTACAAATCATACCTTTAAAGGGACATTGTGTAGGAATTTCTCCCATCTAGCCGTGAAATTGTATTTTGCATTCAAACGAATTGTGCTCTCCAGCGCCTCGCTTTTTCAAATGCGTGTTGCATCTACGGTAGCTGTTCTGTACCAAAAAGCTATGACAGAATGTCTTCTAATAGCACTTCGTCGAGTTTTCCTTCGGGTGAACAGGCTTGTTATTACAAACAAACTGCAACTTGACACAACGAATAAACGAACGGGGCTGTGACAAGCGCCTCTCACTGCTCTCTACTCCGTTTCTGCTGCTTTCAGTCACGTGACGCTGGCTCTGAACGAAAACGCCTTGTGGAAACGCGTTGGCCTAGTACTTTTTGTCCCTCTCTGCTATTATAGTTTTACAAGATGGCGGAACGACATGGAAGCCTCTGTGGACCTGCCCGTCACATGTATATAAAGACAATAAATTCTTCGTTTACGAAGATCATTGGCAGATGTACTTGTACACCACTGAGGACGTGTTTATGAATAAAAATATTGATTTTAGATAATAAAATACCTAAAAAACTACACATAGTCCCTTTAAGGGAACATTCCATTTAACAAACATTATGGGAATTTTACTTTTTGAATGTTCTTTGAAACAAGAAGTGACATTTAAAAAATACCAGACGAATGTACAACTAAATCTTCCATGAACGATGTATGAACAACGAATTTGTCCTAATGTTTTGAGAACATTATTAAAAGCCAGATAACTTTGAATTAACCTTCTAATTACGTAACCGGAAGAACGTTTGTTCATAACCTTGCCAGTACGTTCCCTGTTAGCGGCTTAATTACTTTCTGAGATAAATTGTTGACCTGTTAGGAAGATATTGGACTGCAACAAGTGATTGTGATAAACTGCTTGATTTCGTTTAAGAGGTTAATACCTACTTCAGATATATCCAAGAATTTAGTTAGTTGAAAGTAAACCCGATATCATGCATACTTACATCCCAAATGTGGATATCCTACACTACCACTTCTGATACATGACAGTCTTTTACCCGCCCCCTAAATGTCACGTAAAACCAGTGATTGGTGGTTTAGCAAGTCAGTTAGGCAACCCTGTCTTATGTGAATGAAAGGTTGTTGGCCATAATAAGCTATAATATCCATATAATGTAATGCTTAGAGTCTGCCTTCTCAAGCAGGGACAGAAGAGTAACCCACTCATGAGAGCCGTCGATCCACAAGATTCATTCCTGGTGCCGTTGAAAGCATTGCGCTGACTCCCAGTCCTTATTGTTATTGTAGGTCAGTGGTAACTGCTAAAAATATCAGCTGTAGCTGTTGGTGAACTTGCAAGAATGAAGTCAGATAAACATGTGCCAAATCCATCAAACATCGATTAAAGAAAGGGAAGTGCTGACCCTCATGTGTTGGCGGGCTCTGGCACGGATACCCGATGACTTGTAAATGCTCGATGGCACGATGACATCTGCTCGTTTCGTGTGGGCTCACAGATTGCGTGATCTGAAAGAGACCCTTGATGTGTGTCAAAATGCCAAATGACTCGGACGGCGCATGCTACAGCAGGGCCATTAACAACACACTGAAATATTCAAATGCGAAATTGTTTTTTGGTGTGATGGATGAAATGAAAGCTGGCAATGTTATAAATTTACTAGCGTCATATGCACAGTTTAAACATTTATTCTCACGTCGGAAAACATGTTTTATTATGCTCAAGATGTTTATAGAACCCATAGGTAAGAAAAATCAAAATTGAGATTTCTTTAACGTTCCTCCTTGACACCAGTGAGGTTCAATGAAGAGCAAATAGGCTTAAAATTTATCATGTTTACATGCACACCAATACGCTGGGAACTGCCAACAATCTGTTTATTGAAATAACCCGTTTGACCGGTCAACATGCAAACCAGTAACTCGTCAACGCAATAAAACTAAGATTTTCCGGTGGTTAAGTCGAAACCGAAATCAAGGGAATAGACAGAATTATTCTTAAAGTCCCCTATAGTCAATAATTGTATCTCTTAAAACTCATCTTTGATCACCAAAATTACATATTTATTTTTCCTTGAAAAAAGAAATTCTTCATACCTCAAAATAGCTTGAATGTAACTCGACAGCTGTACCTCATTTAGTATACGCGGTTCTATGAATATGCAAATGAGCCCCCGCCTCCACTCACTCACTCAGCTCAGAGATCCACTCGTTGACGATCACACGTTGATCTGATTGGTTACAAGGTAGTTTGTGACGTCAGAAACACCAGCGATTTCAAACCGTGTTTTTGAGACTGTCTTTGGTTCACTGCAGTTTTAAGGAGAAAATACTCAGCGATGCTGTCGACTTATGCATTTACACATTAAAAACACCCCATAGACATATAAACAACATTAAAAGCTTGATTTTCAACACAGGGGACTTTAAGCCAGTTATGCACTTGCAACAAAGTGTTTACATGTGTTTGTCGGCTTAAGCATAATCGTTTTTAGAACGTGCATCTCAAACACACTTTTATGTCTCAACAGTTTCTCAAATTGTGCTCATATTTACAGACACCAAAGTTTTCAATCAAAATGTTACAATGTGCACCATCAAAAAATAAATCTGTGAAATTCATTGTAAAAACATCAGCTGTGGTTGGCAGAACTTCACCGTAAAACAAAGTAGCAACATTTTAGGTTTTACGGGACTGAATCTGTATCTGCATATCAGTTATACTTACTTAAATGATATAATGTAAAAATTACATCCTACTAATCTGTTTTTTTTGCCCATATAATATACTAATAACCACCATACTGAATGTTGAAAATAACATTTCCACAAGCTGAAGTATATACTACTATATAGAAGTCAAACACAGATACTGAACAGCATCATGATAACACACAACATTAAAATAATGCAATAAACATTAACTAAACAATATGAAACCCAACCTTACATAATTGATAACAAAAACATAATTATTTAAACAAAATTCAATCAACCAAGTACCACACAGGGAACTGTAGGATTTTTTTTTATTGTACATTATAAGATAACCATTAGTTTTTACTTCAAAAGTTTATGCATTTAATAGTATTTTACTGTAAAATGACATAAAATATCCCATTAGATCTATTACAGTTTTTCATCATATCAAGTCATGTCTCCTTTATCTATATAGTGGCTTTTAGAAAACAGATTAGTTCAAATCAGCTTTACAGTGATAACAGGAAAATTATGCATCAACGTTTGTTTTCGGCTGTACAGCAGATCTAGAAGAAAATAGTGTCAAAGCTTAAGTAAGTTCAGTGATGGTTCATTTTTGTTGCGAAAAAGTTATTAATTTAGTTAATTTATATATAAAGCCTCTGGAGAAAACAGTGATGCCATCGTCCAGCTCTCATATAATGGTGTCAATGCAATAGATCAATAATATTGTTGAATATTAAGTGTCCCCAAATAAGAAAGCATGCATATAGTTAGGGAATACATTTTTTTCTGTTGTTGTTGTAAATTATACGATAACCATTCGTTTTTACTTCCAATGTCTACGCATTTAAGAGTATTTACTGTAACTGTTACTTACTGTAACCTATTACTTAAAATATCCCATTAGATGTGTTAGGTTAGGATCTGATAGTTAGGGAACTTGCCATTAACCAATTAACTGTTTCTACTGAAGCATTTCTGCAGTATTTGAACAGTTTTTATAGGACCTCCTCAAAGATTTATCATCAAATTCTTTCAATAGATCCGAGCTCCGTTACAGTATCAGGAACAGATTATTGGCGAATGACTGGTGATAACGGCCCGTTGTTCAGTCTGCACGTATTAGAGTCGCACACTGAGCTTTCTCAGATCACAAAAAAAGCATTCATGTTCTGGAAAAAATAATATATTAAAAAGCAGATAGGAGAACTGAGGGTGACTACAAAAATGACTGCAGATTGCAGCAAATCCCCCGTCTTTGATCTTGGCAGCCATCAAAGCGATACACACTCACACAACGCCTGTTCACCATTTCATATTCCTCAAGAGAACGTCAAATAACAGTCTCTCTTCCTACAGCCTCTAATCCCTTTCCAAAATACTGTCACCGATCGCAACCGGGCCTCGCTTTCACACCCATCCTCTTTGATGTCACATAAACTTCACATCTTTGTGTGACGCTTAGGTTATCGTGCTTTTATGGGGTCTCTATCAAGTTGCAACATTGTATCTCAGCCCATAAACTGGCCCACAACTTCTGTCAGCCGTTCGAGTGATGGATTCGTCCCGAGCGAACGCTGCTCCCGTAAAGAGGGTTTGTTTGGCATATTCCACACTTCAGCATCTTTCCGTGTTAATAAAACTGCAAATCTGCTGAACTGAATCAGCAGTGCGGCAGATTACATTGTAAAATGGGGTCCGCTGTGGAAAAAAGCGATTAGAGACACACTTTCTCTGGAGAAGACAAAGAGAGCAGCTCCTCCCTTGATCCCCTGATATTCGAGACTCACTCAGGTGTGGAAAACATCATGTGCGCCGCATATGAATTTCACCATTTGCAGGACGGTCCTCGTTCGCTTTACAATTCGATGTTATCTTTTGGGCTAGTATATGTTTATTACCTTGATCAGCTGAGAAAAATAAATTCTAATGCCTGGTTCAGATTACACAATTTTTTTTGTCTGTTACGATATTCACTGTGTCAGATTACGCGATTTTGACTCCTAAAATCTTGTGGTGTCGTGGACAAGAAACATGTCAGACTACACGTTGCTTCCTGACCAGTCATCGCGTGTCGTCTTTAACAAGGCGAAACTAGTAGCGAGTGACTTCCGGAAACGAACGTAAACAAACAATGGATGAAGCGGCGAGTGTTGTATTGGCTGTCCTGTGTTCAGAAAAACTTTAAAAAAAGAAAGAAAACCCGACAATGGACACGTTCCTGGATTGCTCGAATAGGACAGTATGGGCTGTCAATCCTCCAAAGAGAACTTGAGGTAAAATATTGTTTTCTTACGAACCTTTCCTCCATGTCATAACTCCACCTAGTAGCACCATCGTCTCTTTCGTTTCGCCATTTTTGAAAGTTGTGTACGGAAAAGCTTCTGTACTCCTAAACATGTGACGGAACCCATCATGGACGACCATTAATAAAATTAAACATGCTAGTCTTTTTGTCGTGAAGCATCGCAGACGCGACGCAGGTTGTCGCCCACAATGACACACTATACGAGATGATACAATCGAATCTTGCGTCCCAACGCCCGTTGTTGTTTACGGATCCCCATGACACCCTACGTCAAACGGATCGTGCCAAAATTGGGCTAAAATTGTGTAATCTGAACCAGGCATAAGAAGATTTCGCTAGCGATTCTATCATGTTATTTTTGGAATGTTCTCTGAATGTTCAAAACGTAGTTTTTAAAAATGTAACAAAAAATTATAATCTTTGTTATGTGACGTTAAAGAAACATTTCATAATTATGCCATTCTCTGAACATTCTGAAACATTTGACAAAAGTCAATAGTAAACAACCAACAATACTAATAGTTCCATGAATGATGTATAAATAACGTTTTTGTTCTGATGTTTTGAGAACATAATTAAAGACCAGATAACTTTGAATGAATGTATTAATGTTACTGGAAGAACATTTGCTCATAACTTTGAGAGAACATAAACAAAGTTATGAGAACATTCATTCCCTCACTTAACATGAGGCAAAGTTAAGTGGATATTTTAATTTATACTATAAACGTTTTTCCATTGTAATTCACATGCATGTCTTCTTTCCAGATAAAAGTTGACCCTTTTCCCGGTTGAAAAAATGCAATCACAATATTTACACAAAAACACAAGGATTGAAGCTTTGCGGATGTTAAAGGTGCAAAACGCAAGTCTCTGAGTTTTTGCAGAATTACGCCCCCTCTGGCGACAAGCGAAACTGCAACCAGAGTTGTGCACGCTCATGGACCACACGCACACGCACGCATGCACGAGCACGAGCTGTTCATAACTAAAGGAGCATCTGCCGCACAGATCTTTGGTGTACAGCCAAAATCTCTTCAGTGGTAATAAAGTTATAAATCTGCAAGTCATTTCAAATATATGGAAGGAAAGACATTTGAGTAAATTACTCTTATGTGTGAGGGGAAAAACGGGGGTAGTAGAAAACTTTGTTTATGTTTTTACTGTATCCACCTATGATTGTATTGTTATGAAAACACATTCATGAACAATATAATTGATTACTTCGCAAAAGCTCAAAATAATAATCATACCATACACGGTTGGTCAACAACGTTCACTCAAATGTCTCAAGGTAATAAACAATCAAATGTCACCATGACGTTTTCATAAAAGCCAAACAGGCTAATCCGCCGAAGACTTGCGGGGTTCAGCCTGTTATTGATCTGCTAAGTAGAATATTCCAATAACAATACATCCTTTTTCTGTTATAATTTACTCAAAATTTCTGTCTAATTATCGGTCATTTTTTCAGCATGTTATATCACACTCAAGAATCTTGAACTGTTTTGCTAATCACTAAAATACATGTAGCGCTGATTTATTTAGTAGATATTTTGACAATACACACTGACAAACATTAATATGAAATGTGTCAATACTTTATTTAGTTAATAGTTAGTCTGCTAAACAGTATGAGTAAAGTAAAAATATTTACCCCTTTACCATTGTATTTCCCTTCCTGCAATGTTCAGAATAAAACATGTATTTTAGCACAATACCAAAATATTTTACGTTTTCCTCGTTTTGATAGAATACGAGCTCCCACATACCTCATATATACTACATACAAAATGTACCACATTCACGGGAACAATTTACTATTTTTACCGAAAAATACAATATAGCCAATGCAACGGCGTTCTTCCTTGTTGGTCAATTACATGAACATCTTAGCATGTTAGCAATGGACACAAGGCTAACGTTACCGGTAGGCCATACACAAAAACATAGTTAGCATCTTTTATTGGATATGTTTTATGTTTCATGTTGTACTATTCTTCCGAACACAATTCCTAGTTTATGAAACTGTTCACTAACAATGGTAGTAAAACCAATTCTGATTGTACATGTATCTAGCTTACGCTAAAGCATTACACATTTTACGCATCGTCATTTGTTGTCATACATAGATTGGCCGTATCAGACATTAGAGACTGGGCTATATCTTACCGTTTTATCAAGAAAAAAGCCAAGTGAGGATCCCGTTTGAGACCAAGAGCAGACCGGAGATCTCTCCATTTGATGAATGCCTTCCCGAGGTTGACTCTCGTCTTACTCCGACGCCTGTCTGACTCCAATTTGGACCTTTTGGTGGCACTAGACAAAAATGTTCTTTTCTTTACTTTACGTGGAGTTTGCGTTGGGGTTTGGAACGGACTACAAGACGGTCTCTTTGAATCCATCTTCTACCTTTGACGCACGAGTTGTCTTCGCTGATGCGGAGAATGGCGGCGCCGGCGAATACACAAACCTGCGAGACATAGCCTGGTGACCGTGAACGCGCATGACGTCACGCCCAGTCTCAAATTCGAACCCGAATCCCTCTTATTTATTTTACTGTACAGGATTATAGAGGCAATTGCAGTGATCAGAGAAGGGCTCATTCAGCCCATCAGGCAATTGTTTATGCATGTATGGGTTAGAAAACGTGTATTTTTAACATGAATTGTTGCGCAATGCACCTTTAACTTTTGATCAGTGTTACATTTTTTGAAAAAAAAAAAATTATCTATAAAATAATTTTCTTTGGATATTTTTCATTAGCTTTGATTCCAGACCAAGGCCTGTTTATATCCGTCACACAAGGTTGAAGGAAGAACAAGATGGTGATCAAGTTTCAGAAGTTTTTAATAATCCACTTCGAAGGCAATCCAAACAAAACACAACCTCTAACAGAGACGTGACCGGACAAATGAACTGAAAAGGCTGCAACTTAAATACTGAGCAAATGAGGAAAACAATGACAAACACCTGTGATGATAAACAAATCTCCATGACAACTAAAAAGTGGCGGGAAACTGAACAAAGGAACACATGTGACTGAAAATAACAATCTACATGTCCATGAAACGAACAAAACGGAACTGTTTAAATCACTAGCCTCGTTTCCATTATCCTTCAAAATGGGCAAATTGAAATTGAAAATAAAAAAAAACGCCAAATCGAACACGTACATTTCACAAAAACTCCCATTTATCGCAAAAAAAAGTTTTTACGCTCGCATGAGGAGGTTTTTCAGGCAATTCAAAAAATAATATTTTGCAAAACTACAATGGAAACTGTTTTTACATTTACAGGTCACATGACGTAGAAGACGCGGACAGAAGACGAAACAGAGTTCTTTATTAAACTCATAAAAGACAAAAGATTACAGGAATACTGGATCCTAAACAACAAAGAAATGCCACAATTTATCACGACCTTGAAGCAGAAATGAGGGAGAAACTCTCAGAAACCCCTCGTACGAGCCGCTGCCAGTATAACACACACACACACACACACATCTCTTTCAATTAATAATAATAAACATAATGGTGCGGTGGCTGGAATATACGTAAACCCACCAACATCCGTCGCCATGATTTTTGGAATGACTTATTGCGAGAGGAAAAAATTACGTTTTAGTCGCATAACATCGGTTAATGGAAATGCCGTCATTTCACAATAACTTTGTGTCGACAATTATAAGAAAAAAAATCGCAAAAGTTTGGCGCAAATCAGTAATGGAAACGCGCCTGATGATAAACATATCGTTCTAAAAATTGTTCTAATATAAAAGAATAGCAGAGTCCATGTCACAACTATAACGATAACGACACAGAAAAACGATATTATTTTCCAGCTGATGAGCTATAACAACTTTGACTGCCAATCAGAATCCATCATGCTTTAAAGAGCTCGAGCATTTAAAGAGACAGACTCCAAACATGCAGCACTTATAATAAACAGAACGATTTGTCCGCTGATGTGGACGCTGATATAGTTATTGTTGCCCAACTAGCAATTTTATATTTAAAATATGTCTGCATTTAAAAGACCCAGATGTCTAGGCTAAAACAAGGCAACATTTTGGCTGTCAGTAAAAATTTTATAGACTTCTAAACCATCGCCCAATAATAGACTCGTCATCAATTAGATTACAAAGAAAAGAAATGAGTGAAGAAATGAAACCAATCACCTTGTTGTCACTGTTGACTTTGCTTCCATGATGGAATATCATACATCTCACATGTTATTTTGGCAAAAAACGACATGTAACCAAATTCAAGGTTATTTTGGCTAGAAGTGTGCTACTCACAGCCGGACTATATCGGGTCTATAGTTAACCGAGACGGAGAAATAACGGTTATTCAATGCTGGGTGTCTTTATATTTATCGTTATAGTTATCAGGCCTTTAGTCTCAGAAGAAGTCTGGGTCATGTTTTTGTTCTAGACTTTCTAGACTTGTCATAACTGTTGCAAACTCCATGTTCGTTGAGCCGCATTGTTCTGTAATTTATTTATAACGCAGACTGGAAGCTTCGGCACAAGTAAAACGGTGCGAATGAGTTTTTTGCCGCTCGGAATGAAAGTATAGTTTCTCATGTCACTCTTAATAGCAGCGACTCCCAGCTCCCTCTGCCAATCAATGCAGTTTTAATGGGAAAAAGGCCAACTCTTCAGCTTCGCGTGACAGACTAAATTGTCAGTTACCAATGTGGAGTTCAGCATCAACTCGGTAGTTCTACTAATGACACGGTCCCATCGACTCTGTGCGATTTACTTAAATGCATCCACACATCATCGTTCCTGGTCTGAGGGTAATCATACATGTAGACAGTAATTACTTGTTTATATCGTCGCAGCGGATGTGCTCGGTTGGGAAACACCTGACATTGATCTCGTTGCTGAGTAATCGCAATCTGATCCGTTACGACTGGAGAAGATCCGACTGATCCGAGCCAGCGATGACAGCTCAATGGGATTCCTGTTTGTTGGGTCTTGATTCTTCCCAGACTCGCTATTATTGACCCGTCGGGCCGCACAGCCTTGGGTTAAATGTTCCTGTCTCTCTCTTCACACTGACATCCGCTCATTGAAAACGAGCTTGTTAAGCAGTGTGATATGCATGTTAATGGATTAGGGAAGGAGTGATTCATTTATCTTGTCATTATGTGTTTTTCGTGCCAGTCTGAATTCATCATATTTTGAAATACGACTCTCATTTTGTGTTTTTGGAGAAAGGTCTTTCAATGTTCACGTTTGTTTGATTGGGAAACAAGAAATTGGAGTTAAAGTTTTCAACATCTGATGGCTTGAAAAGTTTAACAGAAACCACGACTGTTAAGCAACAAAACAGAAAATTATTGCAATATGCAATATGCACATAATGACCTCTGCTCATGATGAGAATACTTTTAATTGCTGAGTTAAAAGTAATTATGATAATTTAAATTAAAAAAATATGAATGGCGATACAACTGTCTTGCTATCATAGTGAAGTAAAAATTAATTAAAAAAATTACATTCTTGAAAAGCAAACCGTCATCATTTAACTGTTTATATATATATATATATATATATATATATATATATATATATATATATATATGAAAGCATTTTTTACAGTCATCATTTAAATGTTTATATAGATATATATATATAATATAAACATTTAAATGATTACTGTAAAAAAAAAAAATGCTTTCATTGCAGATGTATTTAAACATTCATTATATAATGAAAACATCACTATCCGGTTCAGTAAAAATATAATGAAACCATAAAATATTAATTATATTTATAAAAAAATGCTTCTTTCTAGAGTAATTTTTGTTTCCTAACTAACAAGTTTATTGTCATTGAATGGCTTTTCTGGAGTAAATGTGACGTTAAGTAAAATACTGTATTGAGTAAATGAATTGAAGTCTTTCCATGGTTGAAAAACTGATTGATGGATTACATGAAACATGATTGATTTCAATAAGTTGTTCTGTATCTTCCAACATTCCTTCTGATGTTCACTGATGTTTATTTGATGCTGTAACTAGTAGTAAAGAGGAAGAGATGATCAGCTCTACAGCAAAGAGCCACAAAACCATATTTCTCGTTTGAGTTTCATGATAAAATTAACAGAATTTCAAAGTTTAGACTGTTTCATGTTAAAAGTAACTAAGGCCAAAACCCATTGTGATTATTGGACGGCAGGTGCGCTGAAAACAATGTTTAGTGAAGTTTAGTTTATGCATCAGCAGAAAATAGCATATAGAAATCAATCTTGAGATTTAAGAATCCATATCATTATCAATTAATAACGAGATTGTCAAATCTCTTGTAGTTTATCCATGTTAATAGACGCAGCCATCGGAGAAGAAGCGCTGACTGAACGCCACTCTTTCGGCCCTCAAAAACTAGCCAAAGTGTTAGTGCAACACTATGATTAAGCTCTAAACAGCAGTTAAACTTCTTTCCAGTTTCATGCAAGAAAGAAAGTCATAGGTTTGAAACAATATAAGGGATGAGTTTATGATGACACATTTTCAGTTTTGGCTGAATTAGTTTCTGTGAATTTTCGCTCACCCCGTAGTGCGAACACTCGTCCAGATGCTCTTATTGGAACGGCTCCTCTGTTTCTTCCACGACTAATTTGGAGTACGGTTGATAGGGCTGTTATTCTGAGGATTTGTGTCTGATCATGTTGGGCTAATGGTCCTCTGCTAGCCTGTGTAATGGCAGTGCATTGTCATGAAATATGAAACAAAAGACTCATCATTAATGTATAACCACCCACTCTTTGTGGCTTGTAAAGTTTTTGTTTTTGTCCCCGCGAGAAGTCCTTTGGAATTAGTTGTTTTTCAAAACATTTTAATGGCACAACATGCTTGTTCAGACCTTCAATTTTACAACTTTAACAACATGTAAATCAGAGGTGGAGACGGACTGCTCCTCGCAAGCTGCCAAACGGTGTCCTCTTTTCTCAAGCAGACATAAATTACATCTAAACAGTTTCTGGTTCCAGAACACCAAATTCTACTGTCTTAAACCTAAATACCTTCATTTATGCCAACAAAAATATTTTTAAGGCTTAAATCAATTTAAAAACAGCTCTTTAAGGCAACAATGGAAGTGATCACTGTATCTCGCATGGCCTAAATACATAGTTTTGTATCTCATTTTAAATGTATGGGGAAAAAATGGTTTATACTTTTTGCATCCAAAAACCATACAAGTATCCAGTATTTTATTTCTCTCTTAATGATGTGTTCTCAGATGTGCATGAGTGTTTTGTGTTTGTAAGAGGAAGGTCTACTGTCTGAAACTTTCCTCTCTTTTTTTGTGATTTTGCAAACTTGAGTAGTGCGCAGGGTTTATATTATTTTATCTAACGCATCAAAACACTCTCTCTCTCTCTCTCTCTCTCTCTCTCTCTCTCTATATATATATATATATATATATATATATATATATACAGGTCCTTCTAAAAAAATTAGCATATATTTGATAAAGTTCATTATTTTCCATAATGTAATCATAAAAATTAAACTTTCATATATTTTAGATTCATTGTACACCAACTGAAATATTTCAGGTCTTTTATTGTTTTAATACTGATGATTTTGGCATACAGCTCATGAAAACATCCCGGGTTACGTATGTAACCCTAGTTCCCCGAAGGGACGGACGCTGCGTGAAATCGCAGTGGGAACGCCCTCAGCGTGACGCGTCTGAAGCATGAATGAAATCAGTCAATGGAGAGAATGAGCGTACGGCGAGTGACGTCATCGACCAGGAAGCTATAAATATCCCCTGAGTACACAACACGCCAGCTTAAAAGTTACTGAAGCAGTGACCCAAGGGGATGCCGAGAGTATGGCAGGACACGCAGCGTCCGTCCCTTCGGGGAACTAGGGTTACATACGTAACCCGGGACGTTCCCCTTCAGGGACTACCGCTGCGTGAAATCGCAGTGGGAACGCAATACCCACATCCCCATACGACCAAATCCCCGTCGTGTGTCATTAGGAGACACAAACCGACGAGAGAACCTGAGCCCCGGGAGTGGAGCTAAGATCGAGGGAATAAAATCTAACGAAAGTGTGCGGTGAGGACCAGCCTGCCGCATCACAAACGTGAAGAGAAGCTCCTGAAAGAAGAGCTGTAGAAGCAGCCATACTCCGGGTGGAATGAGCCCTTACAGCCAAAGTGAAGGCTGATGGGCCGAACCATAAGCAAGTGGGATGGCCTCGACAACCCACTTGCTCATCCTTTTTCTAGATGCAGGACACCCTTTCTTAGGTGACCCAAACAGACGAACATTTGTTCCGATCTCCTCCACAGGGCAGCTCTGTGGACGTAAGCCTCAAAACCCAAACTGGGCACAGCAAATTAATTTTCTCCTGGTCTGACGTCAGAAAAGGCGGAGGACAGAAAACCTGCAGAACTATAGGTCTAACTGAAACAGTTGGAACCTTAGGAACATAACCTGGTCTCGGAAAGAGAAAGGCCTTAACCAACCAGGAGCAAATTCCAGGCACGAGGAAGCCACCGAAAGTGCTTGAATATCTCCAATTCTTTTTAGAGATGAGATAGCGAGAAGAAGGATAGTCTTTAGAGTAAGAAACTTTTCCGAAACTTCCTCGATGGGCTCGAAAGGAGCAAGGGAGAGACCTTCTAAGATGACGGCCAGATCCCAAGCTGGTACCCTTGTGCGAACTGCAGGCCTCAGCCTCAAGGTGACACGAAGGAAGCGAGACATAAGCGGGTGTTTCCCGAGGGAACCTCCACTTGAAGGGGTGTGGTAAGCAGCTAAGGCCGCCACATACACCTTCAGTGTGGAGTGGGATAACCCTGTGGAGAGACGGTCCTGCAGGAAATCCAGGACTGTACCAACCGGGCAGTTAACTGGGTCCTGCTGGCGCTCTCCACACCAAGAGGTGAAAAGTTTCCACCTCGCGGCATATAACTTCCTCGTGGAGGGAGCTCTGGATCGGAGGATGGTCTCAACGACCTCAGCCGAGAGACCAGAATCTATGAGCTGGGCCCCCTCAGAGGCCAAGCCCACAGCCTCCATAGCTCTAGACGGGGGTGAAGGATCGACCCACTCGCCTGAGAGAGCAGATCTCTCCTGATCGGTATCTCTAGGGGAGAGCCGTTGAGGAGAGACACTAGGTCCGCAAACCATACCCGGGCCGACCAGAACGGGGCTATTAGCAGGAGACTGAGCCCGTCCCGGCGAACCCTCTCCAGAACTCCTGGGAGCAGAGCGATCGGGGGAAAAGCGTACAAGCGTGACCTCGGCCACGGATGTACCATCGCATCCAACCCCAGCGGGGCTGGATGGCTGAGAGAGAACCACAGCGGGCAGTGTGATGTTTCTCGAGAAGCAAATAGGTCTACCTCGGCAAGACTGAAATGTTTCCATAGGAGTTCCACCACCTCGGGGTGAAGACTCCATTCCCCGGGCCTCGGCCCCTGTCTTAACAGGATGTCTGCCCCCTGATTTAAATACCCCGGGAGATAAAAGCTCTCAGAGAAAGAATTTTCCCCTGGGACCATAGAAGGATCTGACGTGCCAGTTTGTAAAGCGGGCGAGAACGCAAACCCCCCTGATGGTTGATATAAGAAACCACCGATGTGTTGTCCGTCTGGACAAGAACATGGTGGCCCCTTAGGTCTGGGAGGAAGTGTTTCAGAGCCTGAAACACCGCCAACATCTCTAGGCAGTTTAAGTGCCACAGACGATGATGGTCCTCCCACAGACCCTGAGCCCACCCGTGAGAGAGGCATCTGTCATTAGCATAACGCGACGACAAGGAGCTCCTAACACAGGGCCTTGGGACAGAAACCAAGGATCTTTCCACATGATCAGGGCGTGATGACACCGTCGCAAACTCACGATCATGCGAAGCGGATTTCCCCTCGGGGAGAATCCCTTGGTCCTGAGCCACCACTGTAACAGTCTCATGTGCAAGAGGCCGAGAGGTATCACGTTGGACGCAGCTGCCATGAGACCTAGCAGTCTCTGGAACTGTTTTACAGTGGATGACTGGCCTAGCTTGACCTGATCTACTGCAGCGAGAATCAAAGCAATACGAGCAGGTGACAATCGTGCCTGCATCGTCGTTGAATCCCACACTACACCTAGAAAAGTGGTTCTCTGTAAATGGAGAAAGAACACTCTTTTTGGGCGTTGAGCCTCAGCCCCAGTCACTTGATATGAGCAAGAACGACATCTCGGTGCCGAACCGCCTGTTGTTCCGATTGAGCTAGAATCAAGCAATCGTCTATTTAGTACAGAAAGCGGATGCCCTGTAACCTCAGCGGGGCTATAGCAGCATCCGTACACTTCGTGAATGTTCGGGGTGACAGTGCTAGGCCGAACGGAAGAACCCGATATTGGTACGCTTCGCCCCCGAAAGCGAACCTCAGGAACTTCCTGTGTTGAGGGAGGATAGATACATGGAAGTAAACGTCCTTTAGATCTATCATGACAAACCAGTCCTCGGATCTGATTTGAACATCCCCAGTGACAGACACAGCGCCCTGTAACGTACTGGCAGGGAACAGCTGGTCTGGGCACTCCACAACCCTCCTCAGAGGGGGCGAGCGTCCCTCGGGAAATCGCTCGCTGAGTCCCTCTACGCCCTGTATAGGCAGGGTTAGTAGAATAGACCCCTGAGGGCATCGAGAAAGACAGGGCACCGTGTTTTTGTGCGGTGAACTCAAGTTTTTCCCGATGGGGACCACCCTCAGAGTCCTGACGTTCAGCCCGTCAGGACTTTTTCGACGCAGCCTTTCTGGCGACAATGACTGTCCTCAGATCAGTCCTGCCCCGAGAAGGCCGCGCCTGAGAGCACCCCGCCTCGTCCCTCCAGTTTCTCTGCAGGGGGGCACGAGACGTGACACTCCGCTTCTGCTGTGCTCTTTTTGAAGACGAACTCGACGAAAAACTTTGCTCTGGTTGAACATTCTGCGTGACAGACACAGTGCCCTGTAACGGCGCACCGGCAGGGAACGACTGGTCTGAACACACTAGAACCCTCCTTAGAGGCGGCGAGCGTCCCTCGGGAAAACACTCGCCAGACCCTTCTACGCCCTGTTTCGGCAGGGTTAGTAGGACGGGCCCCTGAGGGCGCCGGGAGAGACAGGGCACCCTTAAGGGAGGTGAACGCAAGTCTTTCTCGGCGGGGACCCCCCTCAGATTTCCTTTGAGCAGGTCGGCCTGAAAAGCCTGCATAAAAGTCATCGTATGCAAACATGCAGCCGCCTGCCGAGCCACCGAGTAAGCCTTCCCCACCAGCACAGAGGTATATATATTTATTTATTTATTTATTTTTTGGTGGAAGAGCCGGTGCTTTAAGTGAAGACGATGAAGCAGGAGAGAGATAGCTCGCAAGCGTCTCCTCCGCCTACAGTATCGTCACATAACCAGCAGATTTAGCACCAACAATGTTACCATAAGAATTGGACTGATTTGTGTAAATTCTGCTTGAAACCGGTCTAACCCAGGTCTTTGAAACCTCAGCATGAAGATCTGGGAAGAACGGTAAGCACCGTCTAGAAGGTTGAGGTCGTGCAGACAGAAATCTATCATCTAGATTGCTTTTAATTCTAGAAACCTGTCTATCAGCTGGCCACTCGATACTGTTATTTTTTTTATTTTTTTAGCTTTTCAACAGCCCGAGATAATACATCCATCAAACCTTCTTCATTTGCAGTATAATGTGATAAACTAGTTTTCTCTGATAATAAACTTTCGACATCCAGCTCCTCAGAACTGGAAAATCTCAATTCAACATCATCATGTGCCTCCACCCGGGCAGAAGTAACCGCCGCAGCGCGTGCTTCCAGAGCCGGGTGAGAGGCACTAGATCTCGTCGGAGATAGCTGAGATAGGGCGGAGCCCGTCTCAACGTCGCCAGCGAGATCCATCTGCGAGCCCCAAGACAAGCGCCGCCGCTCTGCCTCAACAGAAGCGGGACCCGAGCCTCGGGGAGCTCGCAGCAAATCACTCTCCTCGAAGAGCGATCGCCGCGAGCGCAGAGTTCTCAAGGTAAAACGCTCGCAATGCTGACAATCGACTCCCTCGAGAGCCGACTGGGCATTGCTGCACTCCCAAACAAGCCACACTTAACTCGTGTGAATCCCCACCCGTGATGTGCCGAGTACAGGGGGGAACACACTTCTTATACTGCTCGCTCATATTGGTTTTTTTATATAAAATATATATAGTGAAAACTCCTGACAAAACAGACAAACACAATCGACAGATTCAGACACACACAGAGCTGCTGAAGTAACTAAAAGCTGGCGTGTTGTGTACTCAGGGGATATTTATAGCTTCCTGGTCGATGACGTCACTCGCCGTACGCTCATTCTCTCCATTGACTGATTTCAATCATGCTTCAGACGCGTCACGCTGAGGGCGTTCCCACTGCGATTTCACGCAGCGGTAGTCCCTGAAGGGGAACCCAAATTTCCTATCTCAAAAAATTAGCATATCATGAAAAGGTTCTCTAAACGAGCTATTAACCTAATCATCTGAATCAACTAATTAACTCTAAACACCTGCAAAAGATTCCTGAGGCTTTTAAAAACTCCCAGCTTGTTTCATTACTCAAAACCGCAATCATGGGTAAGACTGGCGACCTGACTGCTGTCCACAAGGCCATCATTGACACCCTCAAGCAAGAGGGTAAGACACAGAAAGAAATTTCTGAACAAATAGGCTGTTCCCAGAGTGCTGTATCAAGGCACCTCAGTGGGAAGTCTGTGGGAAGGAAAAAGTGTGGCAAAAAACGCTGCACAACGAGAAGAGGTGACCGGACCCTGAGGAAGATTGTGGAGAAGGACCGATTCCAGACCTTGGGGAACCTGCGGAAGCAGTGGACTGAGTCTGGAGTAGAAACATCCAGAGCCACCGTGCACAGGCGTGTGCAGGAAATGGGCTACAGGTGCCGCATTCCCCAGGTCAAGACACTTTTGAACCAGAAACAGCGGCAGAAGCGCCTGACCTGGGCTACAGAGAAGCAGCACTGGACTGTTGCTCAGTGGTCCAAAGTACTTTTTTCGGATGAAAGCAAATTTTGCATGTCATTCGGAAATCAAGGTGCCAGAGTCTGGAGGAAGACTGGGGAGAAGGAAATGCCAAAATGCCTGAAGTCCAGTGTCAAGTACCCACAGTCAGTGATGGTCTGGGGTGCCATGTCAGCCGCTGGTGTTAGTCCACTGTGTTTTATCAAGGGCAGGGTCAATGCAGCTAGCTATCAGGAGATTTTGGAGCACTTCATGCTTCCATCTGCTGAAAAGCTTTATGGAGATGAAGATTTCATTTTTCAGCACGACCTGTCACCTGCTCACAGTGCCAAAACCACTGGTAAATGGTTTACTGACCATGGTATTACTGTGCTCAATTGGCCTGCCAACTCTCCTGACCTGAACCTCATAGAGAATCTGTGGGATATTGTGAAGAGAAAGTTGAGAGACGCAAGACCCAACACTCTGGATGAGCTTAAGGCCGCTATCGAAGCATCCTGGGCCTCCATAACACCTCAGCAGTGCCACAG
>NW_027508808.1:1560000-1575000 GCF_051911475.1 Siphateles boraxobius | reverse complement strand
ATCACCCATGAGCATCTGTATGACCGTATCCACATCCATCGAGAGGGCATGAGACTGTTCGCAAAAACCATCAAGGAGTCAGCCCTGAAACGCCCTCAGAAAACACCCCCTGAGCGCGAGTCAGTCAGACAGACGGACAGCTACGCCGCTGTAGTGGCAGGAACAGGTAGAGCTGACACCACTGACCTGATCCAGATCAAACACATGCTGCAAATTATATGTGACAATATGTTAGCTTAAATACTCATAGTGTGTCTGTCAAGAATGATCGTTATTTCTTAATCACTTTTTTTTTTTTATAAATTTTTTTTTTTTTTTAATTTTTTATTCAATGTGTAAAATTGACCGACTCACCATACTTCTATATATCCTCTATATTACCTTTCTAATTGATTAATCTATATTTTAAAACATGATTGGGTCATGAATTTCATACATTTTTCTGGTAAATCCAATATTCGTCAATGTCATCGTTTAAAATAACATGCTATAACATTCAGGGGATGTTCTCTTCTGCTTTTGGGGAGAAAACTACTAACCCTGATTTTGTAAATATTGTATATAGTTCAGACATAATTATATTACTTGAGACATGGTGTCGTTTAGACTCCAAAATCTGCACTCCTCCAAACTACAGAGAGCTACGAATCCCTTCAATCAAACAGCCTAATATTAAAAACGGAAGAGATTCAGGAGGAATCATAGTTTGGTTTAAAGACCATCTGTGGCATTATATTCAGCCTGTGAAAAAAGGGAAAACACATATTTGGTTAAAACTTCAAAAAGAGCTTTTGTGTTTAGATGAGGACATGTACCTGTGTGCCACATATATCCCCCCATATGAGTCTCCTTATTATAATGAAGACATCTTCCCAACCCTACAGTCAGAGATCGTTTACTTTCAATCTCTAGGATCAGTTCTGTTAATGGGGGATCTGAACGCTAGAACGGGGAAGGAAGCGGATTACATTACCTCAGATGGAGACAAATATATTAACAACTCACATATATATCAACGGAAACACTTTACGAAGGCACGTCAGAATTATGACAACACGATAAACAGGCACGGAAAACAAGTCCTGCAGCTCTGCAAAAGCCTGGGTCTGTATATAGTTAACGGCAGAACAAAGGGAGATTCTCTGGGTCGGTTCACCTACTGCTCATATCTGGGCAGCAGCGCAGTAGATTACGCCATCACTGATGTAGACCACAGTAAAGTCAACTATTACACAGTAATGCCACAGCTGCCATTATCAGACCACAGTCACACAGTCCTCAGTCTGAACAGATCCGGGAATCTCCGGCCTTCAGATCCGAAGGTCAAACTGCACCCCCTCCCCTCCACGTTTATATGGGGTAAAGACAGTCCTGCCCAGTACGAAGCCCAGCTCCACAGCACCCGGGTCCAGAACATGATAGATTCATTTCTATCTACTTCATTTAGTGAAGAGAAGAGAACTATCAATTTAGCAACTCATCAATTAAACGAAATATTTTATACAGTGGTCAGAAAAGCCCTGAGAAAAAGAAAAAATTATAGATGTAAGAAAGAAATTGCAAAAGATGGTTGGTTTGATAAAGAGTGCCAAAAATTAAGAAAAGAATTAAGATCATTATCAAATATAAAACACAGAGACCCTGCAAACCATCAAACACGAGACAAATATCAGCAAACCCTCAAAACATACAAGTCAACACTAATACAGAAAAAAGCGGATCACATGAAAGCAAAGCTTAATAAGATTGAGGAGGCAGTAGATCAGAATTCTTTTTGGGAATTATGGAATAAATTAGATAAATCAAAAGAACCTAAACACATTCCCATCTATGACCCAAACATCTGGACCGAACATTTTGAAAAACTCTATTCCCAAAACGAACCAACCCTTACCCAAAAACACCTGACCTCCCAACTCCATAACCTGGAACGCACTGTAAAAGACCAGCTAAACCATTTAGACCAGCCCACATTACTAATTGAACTAACAGACAAGATAAAATCCCTAAAAAACAAAAAATCCTGTGGCATGGATTTAATATCAAATGAGATGCTGAAACACAGCAACCCCAAACTGAAAGATGCAATCCTCAAATTATTCAATCTTTTATTAAAATCAGGACACTTCCCTGAGATATGGAAAGAAAATTTGATTACACCAATCTTTAAACAGGGTGAGAAGTACGACCCAAATAATTACAGGGGCATCACAGTGAGCAGCAACCTGGGCAAACTCTTCTGCTCCATCATCAACGACAGGCTAGTCCAGTTCCTCCAACAACACAAGATCCTTAACAATTCTCAGATTGGATTTATGCCTAAACAGAGAACATCAAATCACATTTACACACTCCACACACTCATACAAAAACACGTCCAACAAACAAAACAAGGGAAAATATTTGGCTGCTTCATTGACTTTAAAAAAGCCTTTGATTCGGTATGGCATAATGGACTTTTACTAAAACTAATCCAAAGTGGAATAGGAGGAAGGACATATGACATTATAAAGGACATATACAACGGGAACAAGTGCGGGGTTAAAATTAATGACAAACGTACTGATTATTTCAGTCAAACTAAAGGAGTCCGTCAAGGCTGCAGCCTCAGCCCGACTCTCTTTAATATCTATATTAATGAATTGGCATCAGCACTTGAGAAGTCCTCTTGTCCCGGTCTGACCCTCGAGGACAGAGAAATCAAAAGCCTCCTGTACGCTGATGATCTTCTGCTGCTGTCTCCTCATGAAGAGGGTCTGCACCAAAGCCTCTCGCTTCTGGACCAGTACAGCAGCGACTGGGCCTTACCCATCAACATGGACAAGTCCAAAATCATGATCTTTCAGAAAAAACCTCGCCTTACTGACAAAAAATACAAATTTACACTTGGGGGAACAATTCTTAATCATGTCACCTGCTATAATTATTTGGGTCTGACAATCTCAGCTTCTGGAAAATTTGACACTGCAATAAAAGATCTGACTGATAAAGCACGTAGGGCTTATTACAGTATAAGAAAACCCCTGTTCAAATTTAACCCACCCATTAAACTGTGGCTGAAAATCTTTGACAGCATCATCAAACCCATCCTTCTTTACGGCTGTGAAATCTGGGGCCCAAAATTTAAATTAAATTACGAATCCTGGGACAAAACCCCCGCTGAAATTTTCCACCTTGAGTTCTGCAAGAACATCCTGGGAACTCACAGAAACGCTCCAAGTCTGGGTTGCCGGGCAGAATTAGGCAGATTCCCTCTCCTATCCGAAATCCAGAAGAGAGCCGTAAAGTTCTGGTTTCATCTATCAGATGCGCAGAAAGAGAGCTACCATCACTGCGCTCTCAGATACAGGGCAGGACACACAGAGAGTGACCCAATGCGATATTTAGTGGAAAAACACCAACTCAATTCATCAATTCAATTTAGACACTCAAAAGTAAAAGAAATAGGGAAAATAACCAAAGAAGAATACATACACGATTGGCAGATAAAGGTCACACAATTACATAAATTACAATATTTCCACAAAATAAAGTCCGATTATAAATTGGCACCATACCTGACTGATATCAGTAACTATGGTCAGAGAAAGCTCCTGACAAAGTATCGCATTAGTGACCACAGTCTGTGTGTGGAGACGGGCCGACACAAGCAGAGCTGGAGAGAGAGAGAGCTCAGACTGTGTTCACACTGCACTGATGGAGTCGTAGAGGACGAGCTGCACTTCCTCACCGAGTGCAGCAAGTACAAAAACATCAGAGACGCTTATTTTACACAAATAGAACAGATTATACCTCAATTCCAACAAGAGAGCCTCATAAACAAACTGTCTTATATTTTGGGAGAGAAAGAAGAGTGTATTCAGCTGGCAGCGCAGTATGTGTCCTCCTGCCATCATATGAGGGAGAAGGGCTGAACCCTCTTTCCCATTAAACTGCTCTCTGTACTTATTTTTGTTATTGTATATATTTTTGTTATTTTATTTATTGTGATATATTTATGCATAATATTGAAATGTTTTTTTGTTTTTTTTTTTTGTTTTTATTGTTCACTTTTATGTATCTACATATATGTTTATAGATTACTATTGCTTTGGCAATATTGTGCTACTTTACACAGTCATGCCAATAAAGCTCAATTGAATTGAATTGAATTGAATTGAGAGAGAGAGAGACAGACAGAGACAGAGAGAGAGAGAGAGAGAGAGAGAGAGACTCTTATCTGCTGAGGCCAGGATAAACATCATCACATTTAGCAGTGGATGGTGATTACTGACAAGACTAGATCTATTAGCGATTCTCATCACACAAACTTAATTCCCTGTTCGGCACACAACCCCCCCCCCCCCCCCCCCCATCCCCCATCCCCCACACCTTCCACGTTAAACAGGAACACCGCCATGTCTCCACCTGTTCCTGTCTAATAAGAAAGCAATGAAATGGTCTCGTAAAATGTTGTATAAATCTCGCAGGCTGCTAATATAAAAGTCCCTTCAGGCAGTTCGAGCATTTGCTTTTGATAGTGCAACGCTAAGCGTTCCCGTTCCCATCCGTCTTTCCCAACACAGACCGTAAACGGGTGATTCTTCAATTAGGGACAGTTTTGAGTGCATGTTGTCATGAAAAATGAAACTAAAGGTGGTGATGCACTTTTTTGAGCAATGTTGCAGAGCGATATCTATTGAGAATGGGCAACAAATTTCTATCTGGATACTTTAGATTGGTCGTGGGCCCTGTGTCTCAACCAGGGGCAATTCGAGGATTTCAATATTAGGGGGAATCAGCACCCAATCAGGGTATGATTTAAAAAAATTAATAATATATTGTTTGTATACTAGAGTAGGCATGAACAATACAGTAGGTTCTACACTACCCATCAAGTCAATCCCGGAACGCTGAATCAATTTCAAATCATTTTAAATAACCAGCTTACATTCATTAATATTTTTTAAGAATATAGGCAAACTTTATATTACTGTAATTGTCTAGCCTGGCAATATGTGTAAATGTTTTTAGATATTTTTATAGATACACATAATGTTTTAAACATTATTTTTTTAACTACTTTTGTGAGTAAAAGATATACATTTCTCCTTTTTTTCTTATTCATGGAGATAACATGGAAGATGTGGCATAATTTAGTGGAGGATTTCTGTTACCTGGTGGAAAACAAACACACTTTTATCATGAAAATGACATGAAATTACCACTATAACCAGTAGATGGCGGCAGAGGACCACTCATTAGCTCATTTACTATTTCCAGTTCCTTTTATAGTTCTTTTCATGTGTTTTGCTTTTGGATTTATTATAAAAAGGAATATTATAACAAAGTCTCAGGCCATTTGGATGGAAGGAATTTCATAAAAAATAAATAAACAAACAAGCAAGCAATTTTTACAGTGGATGGGAAAACCGTTTTGAATTGCTCCTGCATCATATTATGTAAACAGCATAAAGCATTACACAGATTACACAGATGAAGATATCATAACAATCTATCAATAAATGCACACACATTGTCCTCTGCTTTTGACGCTGGTGCTGCGTTGCTGCAGATTGAAGAATACGCTGAATAACGCAGACTAAAATACGGGGATGAGTCGAACCCTGCTGCCGTTTTCTTATGAGTTTTAAATGTGACTGAGGCGATCACGAATGAACACAAAATAATGAAATTCTGGCAAAAACCGAACTCATAAAATGTAGGAAATACAAGAGGCCCAATAAAAAAATGTGAAGCTATTAGAATGCATCTGATTTCTTTACAATTGCACTATTTGGGACATAAACAGATCTCCTAATTGCAGGATCAGCCACATACATCACAGAGAACTGAGACGATGAAATGATGCAGCTCAGCGATCATGTCTGATTTGGGTGACATTAACACTGTGATTTTTCTTTGAGGTTGCTTTTATGTTTACTGATATCCCAGCGCTGTGTAACGGTCATCGCAAATGTCAAAACAAAAACAACATCGATTTGCAGTTTTAATATCCAGCAGACCGTGTTGGACACGCCTGATAGAAGAAGAGAGCCCATCTCAAAATCAAGTTTATGCATGCTACTGCTCCCTTTATTTCTTTAGTGGTCACTTTCTATTGGATTACGGTGATTCATGACACACACCTTCACGGACCGTGAAAGCGTTTCCATGACAACAGCTGTTCAGAGGTGTCTGTCCAGAAAAGTAGAGGAGGTTTCGAAAATCTGCACACCTCATTTCCACCAGACAGAAAGAGAGAGAGAGAGAGAGACCTCAACCATTCACAACAATGATGACAAGTGTACACTTCAAATGGGTTTTCATAGATGAAAAGCAATGAAAAAGCAGTGACAGAAAAGCAATCATAGACCTATTTATCCAGAGTCTAGAGCTGTGAAAAATAAGCACAATCGCACAGTTTCTTCATCGTTTAATCTACAGCTCGGCTCTTTACACTAAATAATTAGTTGCCTTATTAAAGCTTCTTGTGTTCACAATACTAGGCTCATGTAGAAACACATCTTTCTGTTTCTGTATCTTTATTCATGCCATCCTGTGGAGGAGGAACAGTGATGTTTTCATTATGTTTCTGGCAGATGATATCCATATACATTTGATCAATGCAATGTCTCTATTTGCTCTGAAATCTTTTAACAGACTCGCTGTTCATGTGGTTTTTCCTCTTGCTCATATTTATTAGGTGACTCTCAGCAAATATAGACTTTTGTGCTGATTTTATTATTCTGCAAAGTAATTATAATGAACTGAAAAATAACTTTGTGAAATAAAGTTTTCACAAGTTAGATTTAGCCAATGTTTTTAATTTTCTGAACATTGTAGGAATTTCCCCCTCCATTGAGCTGTTAAACGCTGTGACCGGTTCATTAAATCAATGAGTTCCAGTGATCAGTCCAATGAATCTTTGAATAAATCTTTTTTTTTAATAAGAACCAATATTGTACACATGGGAATGCACATAAACAAACAGAAAAAGAAGAAATTACAGAAAATGCAGTTACGTTTTTACCCTAAATGTAAATGAATCATTTACACAAGCTTTATGAACCAGATCAACCGATTCATGATTTTACTTAAAATAATTCGCTCATAATTTAGAACACGAGTATCATGAAAATTGAGCGAATAATGCCTTTTGTTTGTTGGGTTTGACTTCATCCACCACATTTATAGTGTTTTTTGCATCCTTTTCAGACCTTAAAGTCTTCAGTACATATTCATCGTAACAACCAGGACTTGGCATTAACTTGTTTGCTCGCCAGCCTCTGTGGGTTTTTTCCAAAGTTACGAGCGACTCAGCATTTTCACTGGCCACAATTTTGACATCGATACCATGGGGAAAACTGCCATATAGATATTTTAATATTATCTCATAATTTGGCAGCAGGTTTATTAGGCTGCTGTCACTTTAAAACCTGACGCACGGATCCAATATACTGTTACACGTGTTTCCTTTCTCAACTGTTTACTTTCACTTAAAACAGAACGTGACTACTCACCAAGTATTTAAAACAAATTATATTTTTTACAAAACTACATTGCATTTAGTTTATTATTTCAAATGCTTTTTTAAAAGACTAAAATTGAAAAATGTATATAGCCTATATAAAATTCAAAACGGCAAAGTGGCGTATAGGAGTGACTGCGTTACTCTCCACTGCCACAAAATGATAAACAGACTTTTCTTCTTTTAATCAACTGTTTATTTTCAAAGAAAATGCCACCTTTCCCTCAGTAGCTTCCCAACAAACGTCCAGTAGTTCCAGTGTCCTGGGGCTATTTTAATCAGCCGGGTCATTAACATTACACTGATTTGTTTACACACCATGTCGTTTCACCTGACCACGACTTTCATTGAAAAGCTTTTCACAATTATCCTCTAATGGCCGTGCACCTGCGCAAATTACCCACCGATTGCAGACGTTGTGTTAGTGCTTACATTAGCACCCAGAGAGTAAGTGCTGAATTAATGCTTAATGATGTCATAGGCCAGCTGGTTGGGAATTTCCGTGAGTCGTAGTAATTAGCTGGGCAATGTGTGTCGAGGGGAAGATCATGCAACTTTCTGCCCTTTAACCTGCGGGTTAGTGCGGTTTCATTAACAAACCAACCTGAAATTGAAGAAACAGTTCTGTGCTATCAACATTTGGCTGGAGAGAGATGTGTTAATAATGCAGACGGTCCAGAATCGGCCAATGTAACGAGGATAATTCAGCACATGCACAAGTGAACATCATATTCTGTGGCAGTCTGGGTGTTGCAGAAGAGCCGGACTAATAAAGCACGGCTAGTTTGTGCTTCCATGAGGTGAATAAAAAGCTTTGAGCGAACAGCACCTGGCCAATCACACGCCTCGAGTCCTTATCCAGCTGATTGAGAGGATAAAGATGGCCGCCGCATCAGGATTTAATCCAAGCTCTGAACTCACGGCAGTTCACCCATGCAGGGATTTCATGTAATGTAAAGCACGAATACAGTGCATTAAGAGAATAAAGTTAAGTATTTTGTATTCCCAAATTTTTTTCTTAAGAGTGTTCTTATTTTTATTCTTAAGACGAATAAATTCTTGAAAATAGGCTTCTTAAATATCATCATAAATAAATTCTTAAAGCTAGCATAACATCTAACTTGAATGAAGACTGAAAACTGATGTAACAATTTATTACAGTGTCCATATTACAAGTAAAAATAAATATTAAAATAAAATAAAAATAAAGACACTAAGGCCTGTATCACACTGCATGCACAAGGGAAACTTTTAATAACAGTAAAATGGTTATGGGAATATGTCATTGAATTTCATGTGCATTGTTGTGAAATCTAATTTACATGAGAATGGAGATCACATTTACATCCAAATGGACATTAATCTACACTGAACATAATCCAAACCCCAAAAGTGTAGCTATAAACAGCTTAAATTGATTTGATTCAGTCAGCACGAAATAAATGAACATAGTTCACTACAGTATATTATATTGCTTCATAAAAGCCTATATTTTGTGTTGATGATTTAAAACCAACTCAATAATTATTCAGTCTTTTAATGTGCAAACAGGCTTCATACAGTTTATTTACACATTTCATGCATTGCGAAATTGAATCAACATGTTGCAAAAAAAGGCATATTGAAAAAATGGGCCTCTATCTAAACTTTTGCTCCAAATATGTCCTGATACGCACAATTCTCTGCAGTTTCCAGCTGAAATGAAAGTGTTGCAGTAAAACAATTGATTAACACATACTTATTTTTGCGCGGTTCCTTGCACAATACTCGAAACACTTTAGTGCATGATTCATAATCTAAACATGTTGATGTTTTCATCACATAAGCAGCTCCAAATGTTTGTCTTTAGTAAACTTGCTCAGGAGTTCAGGTGATACAGCATTGCACTTGTGATTATAAGCACTAAATGTCATGGTTGCTTCAGGAAATGGGTTTTATGTCATTTTTGCTTTTGTTAACACTATCGGTTAGGTCTAAGGTTGAGTTTTGTGTAGGTGATATGTTATTTTCAAATGCAAAAGAGCATTAGCCTTGGATCGCCACTCATAGAATACATTTCATTCCAGAAATGCCACGATACTGTACATACAACAACCGACGTGATAAAACATTTTCAGATTCATGTTCATCTGTAAACTGAACGCACTTTTAGCATCACTCACTGGACTTCACACTTTTTCACTTTGGAAGTGTTGCAAAACATGCAAGAATCAACGTATCATTGCAGAAATGTCGTCACATGAACACTTTTCCATAAAGCATGGCCAAAACTAAATAAGATCAGGTGGGAAAAGTCAAAGTAGCAAATATTTAATGTGTACACCATTACAAAAAATGATTCGTCACAGTTCAGAATGAGATCAGAAGTCTGAATGCAGTCAATTAAATAATATCCATAATGCTATCAAGACTGCCAATGCTGTGCTTCTGTAAATAAATAGATTAATGAACAGATTGGAAAGTGTAAAGGTTTTGGCAGTGACTATGCAGTAAGTTTTTCCCTCAATGATTTGCCAAGAAAAGACAAGGTTCACAGTCTGTAAGTGACCTTAATTTATCCGATTTTTCCCAAAAGCATTACATCAGACCCTTGTTTTGGCTCTTTTAACCCGTTGGAGATCCATGTCTTCATTATCGCCCTGATTACCCTCTCAAATGTTCTTCAGTGATCAAATATCTCTTTCGAGGATGGCAGACCCTCATTCAGAATAATTCTGTTTTTCATCTACAGGCCATTAAAGTGAGAGTAAATCCCTTGATGAAGAACGTCTCGCCAGTAAAGATGATGTTCTTGCAGTGAATACACCTTTTCATACGCTACCTAACAGAAAGGAAATTGATCTAATAGCTCCTCTATTATATCTGGAGTCATAAAGATCTGTTTTAGTTAGAGGAACGGAATAGCACAGTCATAGCGAGGCGTCTTTTTTAACCAATGTAGCATGAAATGTGCATGATATCTTTTCCCTCCCGGTGTGGCAAAGAGTATTCAATGTGAAAGGACTAAATGAAATCTGCGCTAACCAGTTCTTTCTAATGTAACACACTGACTGCAAGTGTCAGATGCTGTTATGTGTTAGCTTCTCCTCAGCCATTAGTTCAGCTGGATCCGAGGTGGGAAGAACTGGCTCTAATGGGCTGGCGTGGCATTATTCTCTCGCTGGAGTCGGAGCACAGATGCACAGCCAGACAGAAATTGCAACACTACGCCAAATACATATGCTGCCGTTGGAACATGGCATTTTCAGGCCTGGACTCCTGCTAATTTTAATGAGATGAAAACACGCTCTTATGCTTGTTCCTGTTAAACATGAATGTACATGTGTTTGATTTGAAGTTGGTTTATAACCTATCGTGACGTACCATGCCATTTTGTCCACTGTATCAGAGAAAAAAAAAATGTTCTAAGAATGTTTTGCTACCATCTTTAAATTGTTCTCTGAACGTTCAAAATGCTTTTTAAATGTTCTATCAACGTTTTTTCTTGGTTATTTAACCCTCTACTGCACGCATTATTATGCAATCATGGAAAAAAAAGTTACAGTGTTTTTATATATATATATATATATATAATAGACTCAAATGAACATATTTATATTTTTTTTATTTTTCTTTATTTTTCGGGGGGTACTCTTGGGTGCGTTGCCATATGGCAACATTGTGCGTCAATTGAACAGCCTGATGTGTTTTCTCACAAAATGACATGAAATTCATAGATGATTACACACCTGTCTTTTAGAAATGAAATTGTTTTTACTATTTGAAATGTTTTCAAGAGCTTTGTGTACAAAATATGAAACTAATTTTCAAAGTATTATTTCAACAACATTTACAAAACATCTGGCGCAAACTCATAAGAACTGTTCAAGTGAAACTACTCAATGTGAAACGATTATTTCAAGAACATTTACAAAACATCTGACGCAAACTCATAAGTTTGCGTCACTTGTACAGTTGTTCTCTGCGTTAAGGCAGAGGTGCACCTTGCACTTAGAGCAAACCACTCTGACGATGCCCTTGCGGCCAGGACTCTTGCAGCTTCGTTTTGGTGCACCCATCTCTGGCCAGTGATCAAAGCGGTCAAGACGGATCCGGCTTGGTGGAAGGGGGGCAGTGGCTCCTTTGTGCCGCTTCTCTTCTATACGGACCTCCAAACTCTGTGAGGGTCTACCTTTTCGTTTGGTGGTGCCCTTGTTGACTCGGCATTAGCATGGGCAAAATATTGTTACATAACAACATGCAACATACCTATTTTATTGAATAAAAAGGTAATAGTAGTTTCAAAACAATGTGACAATGATTGAAAAAGGATTATAACTTACCCCAGATGCCTGATGTAATTTTAATTTCTGAAGAAATATGAAAAATTGAGGAAAATCTTCACATATTCACAAGCACTTCTTCAGCAACTGGAGTCATCAAAAGTGTGTGAAAAGAATGACAGTGCAAGGGTGTGTAGTATCATGTGATGTCATCAAAGCATATCATTGGTTACCACCAGGTTCTACCATGAATTTAAGATTAATCAGAGCTCATGTTTATTTTCAAATTTCAAGAAATGTCCAAAAAAAGAGTATGTTGCCATATGGAGGGTTAAAAGGGAAATGGAACATTCCATTTTATCGTTTTGCAAACATTCTGGGAACGTTCCTTTTGAAGTAGTAACATTTAAAAATGTTAGACTAATTTCCAACTAAATGTTTCAGGTAAAAACATTCCATGAACGATGTATAAAAAACGTTTTAACATTGTTAGACCAGATAACTTTTTATTAATGTTACTGGGATAATGTTTGTTCATAACTTTGAGAGAACCTTGCCAGCACGTTCTGAGAACGTTTCCTCGTATACTGTAAATACGTGCAATATGATTTGTCCGAATTTTAGAAAAAAGTGAGCATGAAGTCCCAACCCTAAACCTAAACATCAGTGGTGTGTAAGCAGACCGTACAAAAACGTACAAATACAGAGTTCTGTCATGAAACTCTAGATGGCGAACTGATAGTTCCTCAATTCAATCTACTTGTAACCACATCATTCTCTGTAGGGCACAGCTGATTGGTTCCTGCTGTATCAGTAGCCAATGAGATCGATGCTCAACCTTCAAATACTTGGTCAGCTTTTGCAGAACGCGTTTAGAAACCCTCCACCTTCCCCAGCTCCACCTGTATAGATCTGCTATGATCATATACGCTATATTGTACAGCAACAGAATCTCTTATATACTCACAGTGCAAATGATGGGTTTAATATATTTACTTATTATTATAAATAATTTATTTGTTTATTTATTATAAATGATAATAAGTGAGCGTGTCATGCATGTATTGATAATAACTAACAGCAGCATCAGTGTAGCAGATCTATTCAGTCAAGATCAAACATATAAACACGCTCCATTTCCATGCCAAACGCTCAAGAGCTGTCATGACTGAGATTGTACAAATTCATATAAATGGCCACCAATTCAGTATAAAGTTAAATATTTGCGTTAGGTACAAATACTTTCGAAAGCGCATGAGATTGACCTGCTCTTCCAGATACTATGTGTTTGGCTTATTTTGAAGGCATTATATTTGTATCTAGCGGCAGAAGACTTTCTATGTTAAATTGATTTGATTAGAGCATCTCTGTTCCAGGAAGCGCATTGTTTGCGGCGGCTAATTCTCTCCACTTACAGCCTGTCTCTTTCGCCTGCATCAGATCTCTAGCTCTCTAATACGCCAGTCTCCCCCGTTGGGTTTCTCATCATATTTGGTAGAGCACTCAATATGTTGTCTTGACCTTCTGCGTATGGACCCTCGGCACAAATGGATCAGATCGCTCTGGCTAAAAGCAAGCTAATTCCAAACACCATTGCATTCGTAAAAGTTTAATGAAGCTACTGAACTGTACAATGAGAGAATAATATGAAGCTCTCAGTGAATCGAGTGCTTTTGACACGCGGCGATAGCGCGGAGTGTGATGCACGTGTTTGAGCACACCGTTTGGAGAAGCGTCTAGGTACAGGGGTCTCGGAGTAGACCTGTGTTTGCTAATGAATAAACCATAAACCCCAGTCATACATCATCTTGTAAGGCACAATCAATGCTGTCTTTTGCATGGGCCTGGCTTCTGAATATTTTATACCTATCAAAGTAGCCTGGAAAAAAGTGATGACAGTGAGGAAAATCAAAGTATCTGACATCACAGTAATTTACTGTTAGAAATGAATGTGTGGTGATGATGAGAATTGCACTGAGACTTTAGAGGATAATTATCTCATTCACATCTGTGAGTTTTTGCATACTTGGATAGACACTGAATTGTATGATATCAATATGCTCATACATGGCTTTATACATATCTAAAATAACTAAACTCAAATTTAATATTTCTGTATTTGAATTGCACATAAAGTTCCCATGCATTTACCTTTCTTAGATTGTGCGCAAGTCAATATGTTTTAAAATTAAACGATTATTGCCACAACCTTTGTAAGGAAAAGTCAATAAATGATGGAGAGACTTCTTTAAAAACGCCCAAGAACAACCTTTTTAAAATCCAGATGGGACTAATCAAAACAGTCATTTGCATTGCATGTCTGGATATAATTATCATTAAATAAATTAAATATATTTAATTAAATCTCATGTATTATAAATATGATCAAATCAACCTATGAATTCCAATGAATATTCTATTAGCATATATTTATACCTGCCTGTAAAGTTGTGCATATGCAGAAGGTGTAGCTGTCAATCATATTGTACAGCGTCTAATCAAATCTACAAAGTGTATGTGTGCATGAACTCCACTTTACATTTGAATACTTGTGAATATTAACGAGATCCCGTTGACATGGCAGTCAATTCAAATCTTTTTTTTTTAATTATATGTTTTCTTTAAATCATGCATTGATTCCAAATTGTGACTTGAAAACAAGATTTTCCATCTTCCTCGTTTGCAACGTTTTCATGCGACATGTTCAAAGTGACGGAATGTTTTGATCTTGGTTTCCTTGCAGTAAAACACAGCAAATGGCGCTCGTCAATTATGAATGAATGACACTATTTGTTTGGCAACATGGTCACGTGAGTGTGAGATGAATTCTGTGTGCTGAGGCTTTTAAAACGTGTCATAAAACCCTCCATTAGTGTCCACAGGGAAATCACTGACGGAGCGATGATGCTTTTAACTATATTGATGCGCCAGTGGAGGCTGATCCCGCACAATTAACATGATATCGCATTACCAGACTGATGCAACATTTTAGACCCCGATGCAACGCCACTTCTGGTCACAGCATGCTTACATCATTACGATAAACAGAGAAGGGAACGGAGACCTCACTTGGTCGGCGTGGGACGCAAACTCTTGCATGATATAAGCGTCTTCTTCCATGACAGTCTGTCTCAAGGTCATTGCAGGATTGTGTACAGTCCTGTCTCTTTCCAAGGCTGAGGGAAATTGAAAGCGTTCCTCACTCTGGAGGAAATAGGCTTAGTCTGC
>NW_027508808.1:1542500-1555000 GCF_051911475.1 Siphateles boraxobius | reverse complement strand
GAATCTTCACGAATTCAATGTCGGATTCAACAACAAACTGTTACTAAAGCATGAAGCAGTTCAACTTTAAAACCAGAGGCAGCAGTTGTTGGGCCACAACCAGTGAGACTTAATCATTTTAAATGTATTTGCATGTATAATTTCTGACGTAATGTTCTAGTTTTATCAAGGACGTAAACAAATGCTAGCGCTGGCTTTAGTAGCCACTTAGTTCTGCTATTTCGTGTGTCTATGACAAACGCGTACAAACATTTTGGACCTGAATTTGTAATTATGTACTAATTTGTAAATGTATTTTCCATGTATACTTTATGACATAATTTTTCGATTTGATCAAGAACGTAAACCAATGCCAACGCTGTTTGTTTATAGTACCCAGTTACTTCGATGCTTTTTTGTGTGTATAAGACAAAAGTGTATAAAGTTAAACAAATTATATGTAATCGCAACAGCAAAGTTCAGCTGCTGTTATCGGTGTACAGTAAAGCTATAAAATATATAGGCATATATATTTTTACAATACCTTTTGTATTTCTTTGCAACAGATGTTTTCATGTTCTGTTGGCATTTTAACAAAGTTTTGTGAATAGATAAACGGTTGTTCATTATATCGATAAAACAATAACTTTAAAAAACGGTATTACTCAGTCATTTATTCAGTTATATTAAACATTTAATCAGGAGAAAACCGTATCTCAAAAGCTAAAAGCAGCAGTAGCATTTTCAAGTAACAGCGAATCGAAAGTCGAATATAATAATAGTAGAATAGAATAATAATAATAAAATGTTCCATTCAGAAACGTTTTGTAAGAGCCGTGTTTGGGGAGGTTCTGCTTGACTCTCTTCATTGCCTCTTTCTGGGTCTGATTCTGATTCTGGCTCAAACTGATACGCAGTATTGACACTATTATTTACATTTGACCGGAGCACATGCAGCTTTCGCCTGTAAAGGTAATGGGCGTGCACTATGCAGTTTAGCCAATTACAACACACCGGCCCAACTAACCAATCTGAGCCCATTGCCTGTTTCTGAGGGAGTGGTTTCATAGAATCAGGAAGTCAACCGGTCGTTCAAATGACAGAGGAGAAAGCGGCTTACAACAAAGGCGAAATTTATGAAAAATAAGTCTTAAAAACAACAACAAGGTAACATGTTATATAGCACCCCATAAACACAATCATGCAAAGAAAAAAAGCAGTAAACCAACCCTTTAACTAAAAAAGGTTGGTTTAGGGTTTAGTTACCCTTTAAGGACTTGAGTTCCATGTAAAGACATTACAAGGGTTCCGGCACTCATGCAACGAAAGCAATGACGAGTGAATGAGAAGGAGGGAAGTTAGCTTGGGAAGGAATTTCATTGGCTCTCGTGTGTCTGGTGATCGATGACATCATGCTAATGTTTGGGTGTATCCTTTCAATGAGATATGACTGTGTGTGTTCAGTGATTAAAACCGGCCCACATCCGGCCCAAATGGATTCCACACGTCATATGGCTTCAGAAGACTTTGAATGCCACAGGAGTTGTTTGTAATACTTTTTGTTTTGTTGCAATAAATACCCATGACTGTATGTTTATTTGCCTATTACACGTTTATATTGCTAAACAGAGGGTAGGTTTAGGGTAGGGGTGGGGTTAGATGCTCCAAAATATGAAAGTAATATTTATAAAATAATTTGTACTTTTACAAATGCATGCAAAAATTTTTTACACATGTTGATATAATGCATTGGGAAAACTGAAAGCAATTGAGCACTGCATGTTAAAAAGCATCCATATGCGTGGAGTTAGGAGTGAGAATGCGTTGGATGTGAACATGGGTTCTCTCATCATTGTGTGGTCTTGTCAAAAATACACAGTGCGAGTGATTGGGCAGTGAGATTATACACTGCAGTGGATGATGGTCGCATGATTGCTGTTTCAAAGGCATCGATCTGCTGTTTTCTCAAAGAAGAGGGTGGAGGAGGAGGAAGACGAGGGTGAACGTGACGTAGCTGTGCATCATCATCCTCCATTACGCCACAGTTCGACAGGAGAAAGTGTGTGTGGGTGCGAGTGTGCGTCACAGCCAGAGTGTGAGGAATGCCTCGGAAATACTGTGCATTAATGAGAGAGAGAGAGAGAGAGAGAGAGAGAGAGAGAGAGAGAGAGAGAGAGAGAGAGAGAGAGAGAGAGAGAGAGAGAGAGAGACAGAGAGAGAGAGAAAGAGAGAGAGGGAGAGAGACAGAGAGAGAGAGAGAGAGAGAGAGAGAGACAGAGAGAGAGAGAGAGAGAGAGAGAGAGAGAGAGAGAGAGAGAGAGAGAGAGAGACAGAGAGAGAGAGAGAGAGAGATAGATAGATAGAGAGAGAGAGAGAGAGAGAGAGAGAGAGAGAGAGAGAGAGAGAGGGACTCATACCTGCACAGGTTAGATAAGGTCTGAGCGATGCTGAATAGAAATTGCTGTGTGTGTTTCATGGGAATTAATCTTTTTTGGTCAAAGAAAACCGATATCTACTTTATCATATTCTAGCATATGTCAAGTTACATTTATTTATATGGCACTTTATACAGATTGTTTCCGAGAAGCTTCACAGTAATGAACATGAACATAAAAAAAATCTAACAAATATGAGTCAAATTCAAATTCAGCTATACGTTATTCAGCTTAATTCAGTTCAATGTTGATTCAATTCAGTTAAATAACAGTGTCGATGTAGCAAAATTCTTCAATTATGAAACAAATTTGATTCAGCTAATAAGAAACTCTGCAGATGACGATAGTGTCATTATTCTGCTCAGTTCAGTTCCATCTTATATTGTCAGTGCAGTTAAATCTATAATATTACTAAATATTACTAGTCTTTTATACCCCATATGTGGCATCATCTTTGGTTATGTCTACAGTGGCTCTTTACTGTGGAAATGTGGCTCAGTCACACTTTATGTCATTTCATTATGAACACTAAAACTGTTTTTACCTGCTTCTATGGTAGTTTTATAATGAGACAATTTTAGAACTGACTTCATTTCAGTTCATGAGTGTGAATTTAAATGAATCTGGAAACACTGTATCAACATCCATTGAATTTGCATTTGAATAAAAATTAACTAAATTGCAATTCAGCAATCAATCAATATTCCAACAGTTTTGTGATAAAACCAAAAAGTATTACAATAAGGGAGATTCATAAATATAAATATAAATATATGAGATTTAGGAGATGGCAATTTTATATGATATAATTCGACTTGGATCGTACAAAAATGTACAATGTTTTCATGTTGGCTTTCGTTTTCGTTTCACATTTTGTATTTCTCTACTGGTGGAACATCATTGAAGTGTGTGTGTGTGTGTGTGTGTGTGTGTGTGTGTGTGTGTGTGTGTGTGTGTGTGTGTGTGTGTGTGTGTGTGTGTGTTTGTGTGTGTGTGTGACCGAGCCGTCAGGGAAACCAGCTCCTGCTCACTGATGCACTCAATTGATTTAGCATTTGTTAACACAATGAGACGGGCCGATTTAGATGATCAACACACTGTCTTTTTATTGACATTTGTGCAACGACATGAAGATACTTCCAACAGTTTTATCTATCTATCTATCTATCTATCTATCTATTTATCTATCTATCTATCTATCTATCTATCTATCTATCTATCTATCTATCTATCTATCTATCTCTATAGTATCTATCCATCCATCCTTCTTTCTATCACTCTATCGTTCATTCTGTCTAATCCATCCATCCATCCATCCATCCATCCATCAATCCATCCATTCCTCTTTCTATCACTCTATCGTTAATTCTGTCTAATCCATCCATCCATTGCTCTTTCTAAACCTCTATCATTCATAGTCCAATCCATCTATCCATCTCTTTCTATCACTCTATCATTCATTATGTCCCATTCATCCATCCATTGATCTTTCTATAACTCTATCGTTCATTCTGTCTAATCCATCCATTATCCATCGCTCTTTCTATCACTCTGTCATTCATTATGTCCCATCGATCCATCCATCCATCCTTCCATCCATCCATCCATCCATCCATCCATCCATCCATCCATCCATCTCTTTCTATCACTCTATCATTCATTATTTGCCATTCATCCATCCATCCATCCATCCATCCATCTCTTTCTATCACTCTATCATTCATTATGGGCCATTCATCCATCCATTCCTCTTTCTATCACTCTATCGTTCATTCTGTCTAATCCATCCATCTATCCATTGCTCTTTCTAACACTTTATCATTCATTATGTCCAATCCATCCATCCATCCATCCATCCATCCATCAATCCATCTTCCATCCATCCATCAATCCATCCATTCCTCTTTCTATAACTCTATCGTTCATTCTGTCTAATCCATCCATTATCCATCGCTCTTTCTATCACTCTGTCATTCATTATGTCCCATCCATCCATCCTTCCATCCATCCATCCATCCATCCATCTCTTTCTATCACTCTATCATTCATTATGGGCCATTCATCCATCCATTCCTCTTTCTATCACTCTATCGTTCATTCTGTCTAATCCATCCATCTATCCATTGCTCTTTCTAACACTCTATCATTCATTATGTCCAATCCATCCATCCATCCATCCATCCATCCATCCATCCATCTTCCATCCATCCATCAATCCATCCATTCCTCTTTCTATCACTCTATCGTTAATTCTGTCTAATCCATCCATCTATCCATTGCTCTTTCTAACACTCTATCATTCATTATGTCCCATTCATCCAATCCATTGATCTTTCTATAACCCTATCGGGTAACACTTTATTTTAAGGTGCTTGTAATAGGCAGTAATTAACAGTTAATAAGACACTTATAAGACCTTATAGGATGCTTATAAACATAAATAAGTTAATATAAGTGTTTATTAAAGCATAATTAACACATTTATAAGGGCCCAAGCCCTGAAAGGGCGAAGGCCCTTTGTTTTCCTTAAGATACATTTGTTTTCCTTAGGATACATTTTGTTTTATTTTTCTAACGACCTGTGTGCAAAGTTTCAAGAGTTTTCGAGCATGCTAAGGGCCCCAAAAGTGCCCGAATAGTCGTTAGGAAAATAAAACAAAATGTATCCTAAGGAAAACAATATATGTTAACAAACTTATAAATGTGTTAATCATGCTTTAATTAACACTTATATTAACTTATTTATGTTTATAAGCATCCTATAAGGTCTTATAAGTGTCTTATTAACTGTTAATTACTGCCTATTACAAGCACCTTAAAATAAAGTGTTACCCTCTATCGTTCATTCTGTCTAATCCATCCATTCATCCATCACTCATTCTATCACTCTATCATTCATTCTGTCCAACCTATCCATCCATCCATCCATAGAATGACAAATATATCCTGTTTTCTTGTATATCATTCTATCAATCCATGAAAGACAGAAGGTTTAAATGCATAGAAACATGCATGTGAAGGCTGTCAGGTGAAGCGTTGAGTGAATCTCCTGCACCGATCTCATGACCGCAGAAGAGTCGGCCATCAGGAGAACACATGGGGAATTAGACTCATCCATACAAACTAATTGCAAGTTAGCGAAGGACAAAAGAGGCATCTGTAAAACTTTTGGCAAATGCTGGAGTTTTAGATTAGACAATGAAATGAACAAAACAGCACATTATACCAGCGAAGATTATTAATGGTGTTTTGCATGGGTGCCTCTGAATACAGGATATTTAGCAGATTGTTATTTCACAGATGGATTTCACAATTGCCTATAAGACTTGCAGTTGTGTTAAATTTATACTATTTGTAGTCTCCGCTCTACGGGTAGGTGCTGGAATATATTAGCTCCACAACAAAGTTCATCATTATGCGAGTTATGCTCCATTACTTTCAAGTCAACGCTAGTTGCCATGTAGGCCAGGAACACAGCTAGTGATCTGACACTGGGGTCTTATGAGTAATTCAGGGCTTGTGTTTGATCCGTATGTGTGATTCAGAACAAACAGCAGCATGCATGATCATAGCCCTCCGGTCCTGGCGAAGATAGAGCTTTAGTTGCTAAAAAACACAATGTTAATAAAACTCAATTCACACTTGTGAAGTAGGTGTTGCTCTCCACCAAAGTGGGCTTCATTTTCTGCCTGTTTGAAAACAAAGCAGAAGGGTCTTGTTTTTCAGGCTCTCAAACTGTCTGCAAAGAGACACTTATAAATACATCATTAGTTATTTTGCGTTGACCAATACTCACCTCGCTCCTCAGCGTAAGAGCTTCGACACAGCATCACAATAACAGAAGAGCCTCATCAGAGAAAGCTGTTCAAACAGACTCCAGACTATCATGAGAGAATGAAACTCTCCTCAACGATACTCCTTCACGATACTTCTCAAAACTTTTAATTAGCATCCTGACCACACACTTCGACGTATGTGTCTCTTCGGTGATGGAGAGCAGGGTCACTCACACAGGCTGGGTTAATCACATCAAGTAGGGGTGCGTTTCACAAAAAAATCATTAGCGGACTATGGTCGCAAGTTCCATCATTATCATCAGTTCTGCAAGTCGGTGTTCCCGAAACTATCGATCCAACGAACATTCGTGAACAACATCGCAAACTTGTGTTTGAATGACAGATCTCCACCTGTGGTTAGAAGCAGAGTTTGTTGTTTGCATGACGTGTGGATGTAATAAATCCTGATCTTGAGCAAAATAAGCAAACTGACATTCAGTACAATCTGTGTCTTTTATTTAAAATACATACAAATGTCATTTACGTCTTTTAGTTTGTCAAGAGATTTAAAGCATCATTTTTGAAGAGTGCGCATGTTTGAACGAGCTCTAGTGTGTGAGAACGAGCCTATGATTGAATCTGGAAATAAAGCAAAATAACTGAGAAAAATGGGAAATAGTCCTCAATGTCATGTCTGTAATATATAGGAAAACATCTCGCATTAATTCGATCTCAAACAGATTCGTTGTGTTCATCAAAAAAAGTTATTATTCCAGCACATGCGTGACATCATTAACCAACGTGGTTGAACGACTTATTTGCGACAATATGATTTTGGGAAACAGTCGTGACTAGCTAGCTGATTTCTAGCTAGTAAAGCAGCGTGTTACGTCACTGTACGGGAAACACAGAATGTTAGTTGCATGTAGGTAGTGTTTCATTTCTGCAGCATGTTTCCTAAAACACCGTCATCCAAGTAGCATTAAAAACTTTTGTATTTAACGAGAGCCTCGGACCACTTGTGTGCGACTTAACAGATCGTTGTCTTTGCTTTCAGTTTATTGCAGAAAATAAAGACACTTCATAAAATATATAAATGCATTTTCTTCATTGCAAACACTTGTGAAAAATAAGTATGCTTAATTGTACTGAATTTGTACTTTTACACTTAAAAAACTGTACAATTTTTTAGGCAAATGCTAGGGGCGCCACTCAATAGGGTCGCCAAAATGAGTGAACGAGTGAATTTTTTTTTTCAGATTTTTTTTTACTAATACTATTTTAAAAACATCAATTCAAAATACTAAAAATAAAGCAAAAAAAACTCCACAAAAACTTAACTAAGTCCCCCGACTCAATCAATCTTCCCCCGCCCAGCGAGTGCTTGAAGTGCGTCAGAAACAGAGCGCGCGCGATCAGTTCACTGTTGGTAATTTGTTGTGTAGCGTCGCCCCTCGCTGCATCCAATGTAGACAGCATTGCTTTCATTTGAGGGCACTTTCATAGAAACGGGTCTTGCAGCTCGCGCCAGGTCTAGACATGGTGAAAGTTACCTGATTGTGACGGATGGCCAAATTTACATGACATATTTTAGATTAGCATTATAGTCTGCCATAGATACAGCGCAAAACGGAAGAGAAGAGGATAAAAAGGGATAAAGACAGAGGTAATGTAATGAATGAACAGTTTATCTAATTGCATAGTAGTAAGATATATAATTTAATGGCAGTTATTTTTACCTTAAACTTTAAGCTAAGAATTGTTCTGAGTTCTCCAGAGGCCACAGTGTGATTTGTAACAATCACGTCAGTTTTTTTTAGACGCATTCACTATCACTTTTATTAATTAATGTTTTACTCTACAGTTGTCCAGTTTTGAGGGGGATATATGGCATTTTTTTAAATTTATTTGCCAAAATTATTAATGATATTTATATAGGCTACAGGTTTATTAAAAGTAGCAACGTTTTATGTGAAATTAACATTAAAGAAGACATTACGCAGTTTCACTCATGGTGAAAACATGAAACGTGCCATAGTTTAGTGGAAGATTGCTGCCATCAACTGCAAAACAAACACTTTTGCTAGCGCTCAATGAATAGTTTGTGCATGAATGACATTTGGACGATGACATCACTGTTTTATCCAGAGTGCCTATATATACTGAACAAAATTATGAACGCAACAAAACTGTAAAGCTGTAAATCTGCCTTGAAATAATCTATATTGCAAAAAGCGCTGTAAAAATAAATGGGACTTGACTTGAAGGCTAGGTGTAATGCTCTTGCTATTTGTGTTTAGGCTGTAATGTGTGTGTGTGTGTATATATATATATATAGGATAAATAATCATGAACACAATGACAGGGCGAAATGGGCTGTGATGTATGGGGCACCAGGTAAAATCTTGCCTAGGGCAGCAAATTGGCCAGGGCCGGCCCTGCATATTTCAAAGACATGTAGCGTCTGGACCAATCAGACACACACTAATTATTCCTTATATTTAATAAATAATCCAGCAAACTCACCCTCCCAACAAAGGTCTATGAAACTTCCCCCGAAACTAACATCACAATGAAGCTAACACCACTGGCAGAACCCGGTGTCCTGTTACAGGACACATTAAGACTGATAAGACTTTACGAACCCGAAAGGAAATTCCTGAGAGATGTGACACTCACTTAATTCTTACTGAGAAAGAGAAATAAACCCTGTTAATCCTATATATTTTATATATATAACCACTTGAGAAATGTATAAACATGTATCTAATTTTCCCATCTCATGATTTTCCTTTTTTTATGTTGTTTTCTTGTAAACTTTAATGAGTTAGTGTTTCAGACTTTGCATACTATGGTTAGCCAAAATCATATGTGTGGCATGTTCGGTCTCTATAAACTCCAATCCTCGTTCCCTATTTGTTAATTTACATTACATTTTGCTAACTTTGTGATGCATGGGTATTATAAGAATCTTGAAGATTATTTTTCTTTGACACCCAATGAAATTTCAGATTCAAACACCCTGCCAGAACACAATGAGTCTTAAAATCTCCCTCCAAAGGGACAACTTCTGATTGGCTCACACACCTCCTGATGGTGTGGCATCTTCACGCTTTAATATCACTGATCACAATATCATCTCTCTTTATCCTTTTCTGAAATCCTGATGTGAAGATGATGCTTAATTAGATGTTTTTTAAGGACCCTCAAGCTTGTGCCAGGCTGCGGCCTTGTCTTTCCATTCACCAAAGACCCTCGGACTCCAACCGGTTCTCTCTCATCAAGACCACATCAGCAAAGATCAACTGGAGCCTCAACAAAGTGCATCAGTACAGTTTAATTAAATGGGCAAGACATGCAAGTATCAAACTTAGTCTCATTATTCGATACATTACGTATCCTTACCCCTTTTAAAGAAGGGTGTGTTAGAACTGAACTGATGGTTTGCTCAAGGCTGTTGATCTGCTGAATTTCAAACAATCCTATAACTTCTTGCTTTCCTGTATTCTTCTTCATCTCTCTTTCCCTTGGTAAACTGTATGTGTATGTTAGAGTAGTTTAAGTGTTTAGTCTAGTTAATAAAGTCTTGTTCATGTCACACGTAAAGTTGTCCGTGTCTCAAGCTCATATCTGGAGTCAATAATCATATCGATTTTGACTACTTGCTCTTAGTAGTACTTAGTGAGAAAAACATTTCCCATGCCCCGGAAATGTACATTTCTATAAATTAATTAATTAATAACCAATATTGAGGGTTCACAGAATGAACTGTGTAATTAGTTGTAATGTTAATGTAGCTACATTAAGTTGATCCGATTAACTGACTCAAATATTCATAATCAATTATAACAAGTTATAGAGATAATTTGCTACAGACAATAGTAGTAATCATGAAATTACATAAAGATGGACCTGAGTCCCATTTAAGTGAATAATACAGCACTCTTAAATTATTACATTTATTATAAATTTAAATTATAATACATTTTCATTTTGTTATAAATAACACATAACTGTCTAAAAACATTACATTCAGTTCACACTTAAGTATATTATTTTAAAGTATATTATTTCAAAAATAATGACTCTTTAAAAAAAAGTATGCAAAGTGCACTTATTTTTCGCAATGAGAATCGTACAGTTTTACAGAGAATTGTACAGTATATTTGAGAAAAAGTGTTTCTTAAAAAAAAACTGCCACGATGACAAATTTTTGTATGACAGGTTTTATGTGAAGTTTCCACACAAAACAGCTCCCAACCTTAAATCACATGCAATGCCATTAAGTATTAATCTTTCATCATTTTCATTAATCTATATGAATGTGAGTATCAGTATTTCTGAATCCATATCTTATCAAAACCATCATTTCTTTTATTAAATTCAGAATGTTTAATAACCTCAGTAAGGTGATGTATTTTTCCATTATTGGCTGCATTTTAATGGGAAGTCAAACTTTTAGACATATTGGAGAAAGTTTGTGCCTGAAGTTGCGGTCACACTGTAATCTTTGAGCACACACGATCACTTCAGACCCTGCAACACTGCAAACCAGGCAGCTTCTGTAAAAGACCAAGAGGCCAAGAGGTCAAATGTGTTTGGCGATGCAGATTTGCAGGTTTCCGCCACAGAATAACAAATAAAAAAAGTAATTGCGACTTTTTTATCTCACAATTTTTACTTTTTTTTCTCACAATTGTGAGTTTACATCTCAGAATTGTGTGATACAAGGTCGCAATTGCGAGTTATAAAGTCAAAATTGCGTTTTATAAAGTCAGAATTGCGTGATATAAAGTTGCAATTACGTGTCATAAAGTCAGAATTGCATGATATAAAGTTGCAATTGTGAGTCACAATTACAAGTTATAAACTCAGAATTGCCTGATATAAAGTTGCAATTACGTGTTACAAAGTCAGAATTGCATGATATAAAGTCGCAATTGCGTGTTATAAAGTCACAATTGCATGATATAAAGTCACAATTGCGTGATATAAAGTCACAATTGCGTGATATAAAGTCACAATTGCGTGATATAAAGTCACAATTGCGTGATATAAAGTCACAATTGCGTGATATAAAGTCACAATTGCGTGATATAAAGTCACAATTGCGTGATATAAAGTCACAATTGCGTAATATAAAGTCACAATTGCGTGATATAGTCAGAATTGCGTGATATAAAGTCACAATTGCGTGATATAAAGTCACAATTGCATGATATAAAGTCACAATTGCGTGATATAAAGTCACAATTGCGTGATATAAAGTCACAATTGCGTGATATAAAGTCACAATTGCGTAATATAAAGTCACAATTGCGTGATATAAAGTCACAATTGCGTGATATAAAGTCACAATTGCGTGATATAGTCAGAATTGCGTGATATAAAGTCACAATTGCGTGATATAAAGTCACAATTGCGTGATATAGTCAGAATTGCGTAATATAAAGTCACAATTGCGTGATATAAAGTCACAATTGCGTGATATAGTCAGAATTGCGTGATATAAAGTCACAATTGCGTGATATAAAGTCACAATTGCGTGATATAGTCAGAATTGCGTGATATAAAGTCACAATTGTGTGTTATAAAATCACAATTGCATGACATAAAGTTGCAATTGAGTTATAAAGTCAGAATTGCATGATATAAAGTTGCAATTGTGAGTCACAATTACAAGTTATAAACTCAGAATTGCCTGATATAAAGTTGCAATTACGTGTTACAAAGTCAGAATTGCATGATATAAAGTCGCAATTGCGTGTTATAAAGTCACAATTGCATGATATAAAGTCACAATTGCGTGATATAAAGTCACAATTGCGTGATATAAAGTCACAATTGCGTGATATAGTCAGAATTGCGTGATATAAAGTCACAATTGTGTGTTATAAAATCAAAATTGCATGACATAAAGTTGCAATTGAGTTATAAAGTCAGAATTGCATGATATAAAGTCGCAATTGCGTGTTATAAAGTCCCAATTGCAAGTTATAATGTCACAATTGTGTGTTATAAAATCACAATTGCAGGACATAAAGTTGCAATTGAGTTATAAAGTCAGAATTGCGTGATATAAAGTCACAATTGCAAGTTATAAAGCCAGAATTGTGAGATATAAACTTGCATTTGCGAGAAATAACCTTGCAATTCTGACTTTATAACGTAATTAGGAGCTATAAAGTCAGAATTGCATGATATAAAGTCGCAATTGTGTGATTAAAAAGTCACAATTATCTATAAAAAAAAAAAAAATTCTGTGGCGGAAACGAGGTTTGTGTGCTTATGGATGCACAAAGTCTCTGTT
>NW_027508808.1:1502500-1537500 GCF_051911475.1 Siphateles boraxobius | reverse complement strand
CGGGTGCTTCTGGGACGAAAAGGAAGCGGGGGAAGAAGGCGGTTGCTCAGGTGGGAGAGGCTGTTCCGGGACCATCGGAGCCTGTTTCAGAGGAACGGAGTGCGGTTGAAAGGAGAGATCTTTCAGAACGCGATGATTTTCCTCTGGAGCAGTCCCGAGATGAGACGCTGAAAAATGCATTTGATCAGGTTTGCACAATCGACGGACAGCCTCTTCAGCCAGACCGACCTCTTTCATATCCTTATTTCGCGATTATAAAAGATAAGTTGTATCGGGTGACCCAAGACACCCAGTAAAAACAAGATGCAACTCAATTGCTAGTCCCGAAAAGCCGCCGGGAAATGCTTTTTCAGGCGGCTCATTGTAACCCGATGGCTGGGCATTTAGGGCAGACAGCTACACTAAATCGTCTAATGACCCGATTTTTTTGGCCGGGCATCCACGAGAATGTGCGCAAGTGTTGCGCCTCTTGTCGTGAATGTCAACTGGTGAATCCGCCGGCCAACCCAAAAGCACCTTTGTGCCCTCTTCCTTTGATGGAGGTCCCCTTCGAGAGAATTGGTATGGACCTCATCGGGCCATTAGAGCGATCTGCACGGGGGCATCGCTTTGCATTAGTCCTAGTGGATTATGCAACGCGATACCCAGAAGCAGTGCCACTTCGCACTATTTCCGCGAAGAGCGTGGCGAGTGCACACGAGTGTGTTTTAGTTAATCTCCCGGGTGGGAATCCCGAAAGAGATTCTCATGATCAAGGCACGGCGTTTATGTCACGTGCGATTCACGAGCTTTACGAATTATTGGGCATTAAATCGATTCACACCAGCGTTTATCACCCACAGACGGACGGACTGGTGGAACGCTTTAATCGGACGTTAAAATCCATGATTCGGAAGTTCGTTCACGAAGACGCAAAAAATTGGGATAAATGGCTAGAACCCCTCTTGTTTGCTGTACGCGAGGTCGCCCAAGCCTCCACGGGGTTTTCCCCCTTTGAGCTTCTCTATGGGCTTCAGCCCCGCGGGGTGCTGGATGTGCTTAGAGAGACTTGGGAGGACGGACCTTCGAATAGCAAAAACGAAATTCAATATGTCATGGACCTGAGAACAAAACTCCACACTTTGGGGCGGCTCTCTATGGAAAATTTGTTACAGGCCCAGGACACGCAAAGTCGGTTGTACAACAGGGGGACTAGGCTGCGAGAATTTGCACAGGGAGATAAAGTACTTGTATTGCTTCCCACCTCCAGTTCTAAATTACTCGCAAAGTGGCAAGGACCCTTTGAGGTTACACGGCGAGTGGGAGATCTCAATTATGAGGTCATTCGAACAGACAGGAACGGGGGGGGGGGCGGGGGGGGGGGGGGGTGGTTCAAAGTGGTTCTTTCTTCATAAGAAGAAAGTGGTTCAGGAGGAATTAGAGGCTATGCTTGACATGGGGGTAATAGAAGAATCCAACAGTGAGTGGAGGAGCCCGATAGTTTTAGTGCCTAAAACTGACGGCTCGATCCGCTTCTGTGTGGATTATCGCAAAGTGAATGCCTTGTCGAAATTCGACGCGTATCCAATGCCTCGGGTTGATGAGCTACTTGACCGGCTGGGTACTGCTCGATTGTATTCGACACTGGATTTAACTAAAGGATATTGGCAGATCCCCTTAACTCCAATGTCCAAAGAAAAAACAGCTTTCACAACGCCGTTTGGATTGCACCAATTTGTCACACTTCCTTTTGGGTTGTTCGGGGCTCTGGCGACCTTCCAGCGCCTGATGGACAGAATTCTCCGGCCGCATGCTGCATATGCCGCTGCCTACCTGGATGACATCATCATCTATAGTAATGACTGGCAGCATCATATGCAGCACTTGCGGGCTGTCCTCGGAGCGCTGCGGGGGGCTGGGCTCACGGCCAACCCAAAGAAGTGTGCAATTGGGCGTGTGGAAGTCAGGTATCTGGGTTTCCACTTGGGTCATGGGCAGGTGCGTCCCCAAATTGATAAGACGGCAGCGGTTGCGACCTGCCCAAGACCTAAGACCAAAAAGGAGGTTAGACAGTTCCTGGGGCTGGCGGGAAATTATAGAAGGTTTGTGCCTAATTATTCGGACCTCGCTAGCCCGCTGACTGATCTAACTAAAAAGGAGGCACCAGATACCGTCCAGTGGACGGAGCAGTGTCAGCAGGCCTTTACCCAGATAAAGGCTGCTCTGTGTGGCGGGCCGCTCTTACAGGCTCCTAACTTTTCTCTCCCTTTTATTCTGAAGACTGACGCGTCGGACAGGGGGTTGGGCGCAGTCCTGTCCCAGGAGATGGAGGGGGAGGAGCGGCCGGTGCTGTACATTAGTCGTAAGCTTTTGGAGAGAGAGACTAAGTACAGCACCATTGAAAAGGAATGCTTGGCCATCAGGTGGGCCGTTCTCACCCTCCGCTACTATCTCTTGGGGCGGGAGTTCACCCTCTGTTCGGACCATGCTCCCCTGCAGTGGCTCCACCGCATGAAGGATACCAACGCGCGGATCACCCATTGGTATCTAGCATTACAACCTTTTAAATTTCAGGTGGTCCACAGGCCGGGTGTACAGATGGCTGTGGCCAACTTCCTTTCCAGAAGGAGGGGGGGGGGGACGAACACCTGTTCAAAATGACGAACACCTGTTTCTGATTGCAGTGATTGGCGTGGGGAGACCGGATAAAAGCCGGGCGATTCGGGGATTCGAAACAGAGAGAAGAACTGGGATCTTGTACACAAATGGACTGAGTTGTATCCCTGCTAAAGGACTGTTTATTTTCCCTGACGAGTGCTAGTTAGATGTCTATCTAACTATCTGTCTGTTTTTCTTAGTGTGTGATACATTAATATATTTGATCTGTGATATCAATATAATTGTCCTTGTAAAAAAAAAAAAGACATACATCTATCTATCTGTCCAATCCACCCTTAACAGATGTTTGTGGCTCTTCTTTGACTCTGTTTATCTGTGATTTACATGTTGAACTGATCTGTCAGTGAAAGCGAGGCCTGCTGACCCTCACCTGTGATTGCCACTGAAGTGCTGACAAGCTGACAACCTCGTATACGCTTAAAACGAAAATAATAACGTTGTGTTTTTCTTTCAACCTCATTGTGCTCTGTCAGAAAAGTGGTTGCTAGACACATCAAGCATTATATTTTTCCCCAAACCAACAGCTTTCCAAGCAAAAAGTGTTTCTATTCAGAGACTGTGCTTCAAGTGACCTCAATTCCCGGAAGAGAAGAGCATGAATTGACTCATTGTCATTGTGTTTGAGTCTTATTATTTTTATCTTTGCAGCTAAATCATGCACATTTAGGTATAGAATTAAGATAGGTATAGAGATTAACTTACCTGAGCTTGTCTTTCACGTCCTGGCAATCTTATTTGACATTTGCCTACTTATTATCAGTCACGTAAAATCATACGAGCACCTGAGTGAAGCTTTGTTTGACCTCGTGTCCCTCTGTAGTGTTGGCAGTCATACCGTATACGTCAAACCAAGGACACAGAGGAGTATCTTATTACCTTTCTGTCTTGTTCAGAACCTCAAATGCTGTTGCTGGAGGGAAATCAATCAATTACAGGGAATCATATTCCACATTGCATTGTTTCTAGCAGTTTCACAATTAATGTGTTTATTGAATGTTGTCATAAACTGTATCATAATATCTACAAGTATGAATCATTATTTTAACCGGTTCTGTCAATTAAATCTTAAGTTCTAATTTAAAATTAAATATTTCGCCCAAAGAAGTTTTGATTACAAGCACCACTATTTTGATTTTTACATGTAATTATATAAGTATGATGCTATGTGTTATATGATGTTATGATATCAAATGCATTTAACACTATGCTCTTGTTTTGCACAAGCACCAACATTTGTTCACTATGAGTGATTAAGCTGATGTTATTTACGTCTTCCTCAATCTCTGCATGTAGGGATAAATAGAATTTAAAAAAATCTGTACTTTTTATACACATAAGACCATAACTAGAGCTAGAAGAGGCCTTTTGAATTAAGCCAGTCATCATTTATTTTTGAATCATGCCAGCCACCATTTATTCCAGTTCCTATTGAACAGATGAATGAATGAATGAATGAATGAGCTTAAATATGTACGTTTTTTTGTGGACAGAGTGAGATTAATCTCACTAGTAATGATCCATACTGTTTTACATGATGTGTAGCCGGTCTCGAGACCATTCTTTGAAGGCCTCAGTCTTGTCTCGGTCTCGACTCCATTTGTACTTGGTCTTGTCTCTGTCTCAGAACAAGAGGACTCCGGATTTTTTTTTATTTCAAGACCAGTCAAGACCACAACTGCAGGATGCATTGTCTAATTTATTTGTTAAAGGTACACTATGTAAACATTTTTGTATTTAACAAAATATAAATAATGACTCAGTACATCATCAATACTTCTTCTAACATGTTATTGTGTCTAACAAGACGAGAGAGAAAGGTTGACATGGAGCCGCTAAATCTCCAACCTCTGGAGAATCACCCGTTTTAAACAAATGCCCTACAGAGGAGAATCTGCTGGAAAAAAGAGAACGAGACAGAGCTCGTAATAAAACAAGAATCAACATCAGCTTGGCTTTTCAGAGATTAGGAGAACTGAGGGATTTGAAATGTTGAAAAAATAATGCGGAGATGATGGTGATTACTCAAGAGGACAGTTAAGTCTTGGTCTCAGCACACACTGGTCTTGCCTTGGTCTCAGCACACGCTGGTCTTGGTCTTGCCTTGGTCTCAACACACACTGGTCTTGCCTTGGTCTCAACACACACTGGTCTTGGTCTTGGTCTCAACACACACTGGTCTTGGTCTTGCCTTGGTCTCAACACACACTGGTCTTGGTCTTGCCTTGGTCTCAACACACACTGGTCTTGGTCTTGTTTTTGTCTCAACACATTTTGGTCTTGGTTTTGTTTTGGTCTCAACACACACTAGTCTTGGTCTTGCCTTGGTCTCAACACACACTGGTCTTGGTTTTGTTTTGGTCTCAATACACACTGGTCTTGGTCTGGCCTTGGTGTCAACACACACACTAGTCTTGGGTTTGTCTTGGTCTCAACACACGCTGGTCATGGTCTTGTCTTGGTCTCAACACACGCTGGTCTTGGTCTTGTCTTGGTCTCAACACACGCTGGTCTTGGTCTCAACACACGCTGGTCTTGGTCTCAACACACGCTGGTCTTGGTCTTGTCTTGGTCTCAACACACGCTGGTCTTGGTCATGTCTTGGTCTGAACACACGCTGTTCTTGATCTTAACACACGCTGGTCTTGGTCTTGTCTTGGTCTCAACACACGCTGGTCTTGGTCTTGTCTTGGTCTGAACACACGCTGTTCTTGATCTTAACACACGCTGGTCTTGGTCTTGTCTTGGTCTCAACACACGCTGGTCTTGGTCTCAACACACGCTGGTCTTTGTCTCAACACACGCTGGTCTTGGTCTTGTCTTGGTCTCAACACACGCTGGTCTTGGTCTTGTCTTGGTCTCAACACACGCTAGTCTTGGTCTCAACACACGCTGGTCTTGGTCTTGTCTTGGTCTCAACACACGCTGGTCTTGGTCTCAACACACGCTGGTCTTGGTCTCAACACACGCTGGTCTTGGTCTTGTCTTGGTCTGAACACACGCTGTTCTTGATCTTAACACACGCTGGTCTTGGTCTTGTCTTGGTCTCAACACACGCTGGTCTTGGTCTCAACACACGCTGGTCTTTGTCTCAACACACGCTGGTCTTGGTCTTGTCTTGGTCTCAACACACGCTGGTCTTGGTCTTGTCTTGGTCTGAACACACGCTGTTCTTGATCTTAACACACGCTGGTCTTGGTCTTGTCTTGGTCTCAACACACGCTGGTCTTGGTCTCAACACACGCTGGTCTTTGTCTCAACACACGCTGGTCTTGGTCTTGTCTTGGTCTCAACACACGCTGGTCTTGGTCTTGTCTTGGTCTCAACACACGCTGGTCTTGGTCTCAACACACGCTGGTCTTGGTCTTGTCTTGGTCTCAACACACGCTGGTCTTGGTCTCAACACACGCTGGTCTTGGTCTTGTCTTGGTCTCAACACACGCTGGTCTTGGTCTCAACACACGCTGGTCTTGGTCTCAACACACGCTGGTCTTGGTCTTGTCTTGGCCTGAACACACGCTGTTCTTGATCTTAACACACGCTGGTCTTGGTCTTGTCTTGGTCTCAACACACGCTGGTCTTGGTCTCAACACACACTGGTCTTGGTCTCAACACACGCTGGTCTTGGTCTCAACACACGCTGGTCTTGGTCTTGTCTTGGTCTCAACACACGCTGGTCTTGGTCTTGTCTTGGTCTCAACACACGCTGGTCTTGGTCTTGTCTTGGTCTCAACACACGCTGGTCTTGGTCTTGTCTTGGTCTGAACACACGCTGTTCTTGATCTTAACACACGCTGGTCTTGGTCTTGTCTTGGTCTCAACACACGCTGGTCTTGGTCTCAACACACGCTGGTCTTGGTCTCAACACACGCTGGTCTTGGTCTTGTCTTGGTCTCAACACATGCTGGTCTTGGTCTTGTCTTGGCCTCAACATGGTTCTGTGGTTTGACAAACCACATTTTACATGTTTAATTGTACATATGATTAGCCACAGTTTTACTGCACATTCGGTCCAAAATGTGGAAATACAGTATATGAATTATTTTCAGGATTCTTTTATATATTTTTAATATTTATACTTACTATATTAAAACATGCAAAAAACATTTATAATATAATATGGTCCCTATTTAATGTTCCTGCTTAGTATTTAAAGGTGTGTGTGTGTGTGTGTGTGTGTGTGTGTGTGTGTCTTCCCCACCCCCCTGTTTGAATGTAATTTTTAATGTACCTGCAGCAGGCATAGTAAGTACTTTTTAAAATGGAGCGATAAGACTCAGATGTTAGTCAGGGGTCAGTGCTGCATTGTCTATTTAGTCGCCTTCACTGGAACATCAAAGATGTTTCTACAGGCAGAAATCACACATGAATAAAAATCACACCAACCACTTTGTAGAGAGAAAATATTAGAAAGGCTGAGGGAAGAGAAATAGTTTGTTCTGGTTGCGGCAGGAAGTAAATGACAGAGATGAAACAAATCAAGTCTGAGTAGCTTCTCTGAGTGAGCCGATTCTTAGTAATCAGTGTGACTGTATTGAGCTCTCTTCTGTACGGACAGTGATTTGCCACCAGAACATACCACTGTCTCCATTCACTACAGCGCCCTTGTTTTGTCACATCTCTTGCATTTAAAAACAAAAAGAATAAGAACAAAAGTGTGAAGTGATTTTGGGTATCGAGAGGATGAGTGAAGATTTGGATTTTGTCAAAATGAAAGTCCGTTCATCTTTAATATGTGTGGTCGGTGATCGGATCACTCAAACCACAACTACACAAGTAATATAACTTATAATACAGAGGTTGTTCTACAAATAATTATCCATACCTTTGATGAGTTGTAATCTTTCCATCTTGCTATTAAGATATCCATACAGTGTCATAAAAACTGTCATAAAAGGTCTGTGCAATTTTTGTGTATATTTTTTTTTAGTAATATGAAAAAATAACAGAGTGTGGTTAAGCAATCTAGTCACCGGCATTATTAATTAATATCTCATTAATTTTCCCACTGAACAGCATTTAATATCTGTACTTTCTCTCCCCAAGTCCCCGCTCGCTGGGGTTATATTCACAAGAGTGCTTAAAATATTTGATTTTTTGCCTTTTTACTTCAAATCCTCCTTTACTAAAGCCTACTGTATCATGTTTGATAGATTAATATCCAAGGCCTCTAAATGATCAATATGATCAAAACTTTTCTGATAAACCTGTTGCACACAATCTTCTCCATGCCTTCTGTCGTCTGATTGATAGTTTAGACTTCTGTAGCAAGTAAAAGTATAATTGCACAAAAATCCTTCTTCACGTGTCTTTCTGCTGTGGCATCTTTAATGATTTGTATTAAGTAAACGCAACAATATATTTTATAAAGTTAGTAATATTTCAAGATGAACACTTACTAGACTGAAGAAACTGACATTTACTTGATATCCATACAAATTAGAGTATATATTATGATCCTTCAGGCTTTTGAGAAACGTTTTTTTGTTCATCTCTCAATAATCAGTGTATTGCATTGCATTATCATTTATAACTACAGACTATCAGAATTTTCATCTTACTTTTTGGTCTTATAAATATCAGCATCTGCACCAAATTGCATATTTTGACTTGAGCCTCTTTATAAAACTGGGGTGTTTTTTCCACTTTGGCTATGAGCTTCATGTTCTCAGTCTAGTTTTTCTAAATGTTCAATAAAATGTTCCATTTAAAAAAAAAAATTAAACAAATTGTGTTTTCTAACTATTATTTTATATGTCAGGCTGTGCAGTGTTGAGTAGGAAGGACTTGTTGTATTTTTTATCTGTCCAAACGACAGAAAGCATGTTCAATTTTTCATCAAAGCTTTTAAAATCCAGTAAATGACCAACGTTTTATTATCGCAAGCCTCAGAGACTGTCCAGAGAGTTTTCCCCTGACACACACAGAAATACACATCTAACAAAAGTCTTAACACTAATGAAATGTCCCTGTTCTGTTTAGGGATGAAGTAATGATGGCCTGGAGGCAGTACAATGCTCCCGTTTGAAAGCCTGTCTGCTAGTAGTTAAAAATGCTCTCCACTTTTCTGCTACCCTCTCAGATTGAAGGCTTATTAGTTCCCGTCTCTTGGACTGCAGTCTCCAATAAGACTGTATCAGCAAGTCCACTTCATTATCCTCTTTAATTGGCTAAATAATCCCTCTCGCTCCACACTGAACTTGTTTGTTGGTGGGCAGACTGGCGCTTAATGGCTGACTGGAGAAGATCTAGTCCATTTTTACACACACACACATTAAATAAAAATACACACACTGTCATACATCATACAGCCCAGTTTAAAACAAACTCAACCACGTGTTTCACTTCGGAGAGCAAACGATCTGTAGTCAAATCCGCACGCCACTGGATCGCTCCAATTACCAACCCAAGCTCGTTGATTAAAAGACAGAGCTGTCGATGCCGATCTGATCAGCTAATGGCATGTTAGTAAAAGCAGAGGGAACTTCACTCGCGGCGGTTTAGCCCGTTGAAAAAGCCGAGGCAGAAAAAAGGAAAGAGAGATCAGCTGTAAAGGTGGTTAGTTTTTCTCCTGATAGATGGCTTCTTCTCGCAGCCGTGCTTTGCTTGTTTATGTTAATGTGTCTGATGACCTGTTGGTCTTCAATCTAACTGGAGGAAATGGCAGATGGAGCAGCGGGGTGTGATCCTTTGATTGTTATTCAATGCGTCCTTCACCACAAAGCCTCAACAACATTAAACACACAAGATGAATGGAAATGTGCACAAAACGTGGAGCTCCGTTTGCCAGCGTGAGCCCAGACGTGAGCCATGTCTATTTACTGCCATTGCTTGATGATTATTTGACGTCAGTGTCTCGACGGCAATCCAAAAATCTATACTGATTCTTTCATAATAATGTGACTTACATTAATTCAGTCCCAAAGTCTACCAAACTACCATAGTTAATGCTAATTAAACAGTTTATGATGTCAGTGGTGGTGAATAGCAAGTTACTGGAGTTTTTGGTAACAATTTTATATATGGTGCATTATAAAAACATTTTAATGCATTAATAATTATATGAACTCATGAATAATTGTTACCACAGTTAGGCTATAATACATTAACACTTATCTATTGATTGTTACAACTTAACTTGTAAGCAAAATGCTTTAAAACGCACAACCAATTTCAGATCTAACAAGGAATCTTATTATAATGCATTTTAACTTTGGTTGCAATTATTTCTGAAAATATATAATGCATTACAATGTAAATTGTGAATAATCCATTATACTTGAAAGCTTTAAGTAAAGTGTTACCAAGTTTTTTTTATTTTTTTTATAGGACTGACAATAATTTTGGCAGAAGCAGAAACCATGGTACATATTTTAAAAAGGGAAAGGAATTATTTTTAGATGCCGGTTTTCTTTTATTATTGCAGACTGAAATTGCAGGTTTCTTGAGAACCTCTCATTCGCTTTAGCGCTCGACAGAAGCTTTCCACTGCACACAGTTCATTGTTCCCTGTACCTTTAAAGAAGCCGTTTTAAGAGACACATAATGACATCTGAGCCTAACAGCCCATCGCAGTGGTTCCCAAACTCTTCCGAGAGTCGTAGGGATGGAACCATTCACTCCACTCAACATACAATAGGATTCGTTGCCGGTTACTATTAGAGACAGCGGGACTGGAAGCCGTGACAATAGGATTCTGGTTTCACGATACGATTTTCTCACAACAAAATGAGATTTAAAACATATTATAAATGAAAAAGTTTCCTTTTATTATTTCTCAGTATAACAAAACAATGCTGCACATTGCTTTTCTTTTATGTCAAATAAAATAGATAAAACTAAATTGAAATTTCCCAAACAAATCCACTGGCACTTTCTTCACCCTCTTCTGTTGTGGTTTTCAATCTTTCTGAAAAATAACTTCGCAGAGATCTTTGATGCCAGAAATAATTAGACTTTATTTTCGAACGCCGTCCCGTTCCATAGAACGGCGCTCTAACGCTCTCTGGCCCTCTGGCCTTCCAGTGCGCGCTCCCGAGTACCTTTTGGTTCAGAGTTATATACATACTTCTTCTTCCAAAGAAGGTAACACACCCTATAGATAGTTTTGGGTAAAGGTCTTTTACCATGTGACTTCTCAGAATAGAATTTTCTGCAGCAAACAACATTCCATTCAAGGTCTTTCACATACACAGAGGAAATCCAAAGTCACAGACAGAAGAAATAATTGTGTCCAAATATATAGCAAAATTACTTGTTTTCTAAATAATAAAATCTTCTACATTCCCTCCTCTGAGGCTTATTAAGCCTCACATTCACTATCTTTTTTCCAGAGTGTAGTTTCAAAATCCAGCTCCCTCAGTTATGCTACCTAGTGACCCAACTGAGTCACCCATTCTCCTTTCCAATTACTGGATTAAGCCACCACACTCCGGAGGAGCACTCGAGCCAAACATCTTCTTCCATACATTTTATTTCTTTTAGTTGTTCTTTCTTTTTTGTTTAATGGAAAAAGTAAAAAACTCGAATTCTCCCTAATCAAAATTAAACCAAAGAATAAGACAGTGTTATAAGTGTGTGTATACATTTGGTTCAGCATTGCCTGTTATTGACACAGTTATGTAGAGTATGTCAAACATAAAAGTCTCTTATACTATTGAAAGTTTTCTTGCGGTGTAGATATCCCCTAGGGTCTGGCTCATCAATCATCTTCTTCATCCTCAATTCCTCATTTAATGGGATCAGCATCCAGGGTTTGTAAATATCAATTTGGTTGCCCTCTTAAATTAGTTTTCATTATCTTTTTTCCCACATTTCCATTCGTTTAACCGTGGTTTTCCAACTAATGATCTTAATATACAAAGTACACAACAGAACAATAACCCACTTTTAATACTGCATCTCCAAAAACATCTCTTATTGAGAAAATCATAATTTTCCAGACTTTACATTAAGTTTTTCTTAACTGCTGCTCTTAAGTTTTTCTTGACTCAATCGTAATCGCTAAATTTTCCTCCCTGCGCAATATTATTTAGTAAAAGTGCAACACTGATCACCAAACATAAGTCATTCTACTTTTTTCATATAATTGTTTTTCTCCTAATGCAGACAAAGCATTATAATAAATATCTGCTTATTATAGTAGTCTAATTGATTTATTATGCATTTTTGTTCTACTTGATCCATATGACTATTAATTCAAAATATGGCTGGGTAAACATAACTATCTCATTTTTATCACTTCTTATGAGAGAATATCATTTTCTTAAATTCGAAGAATCCATCTTTTAGTCAGCCAATTTTAGTGAACAGAACACTTTACACCTATCTAATAAATTGCAATACATTTCGCTTACTTTCTATTTTATTACCAAATTTAAACAATAAATTCCATTTTGACCTTTTTAATCTCGCGTGTTGCTTCTCATTCTCATTGTAGCTCCTCAGTTCAAGACTAAACTGAATACATTTTTTTTTCATTTCTACTAATTTCTAAATAAACTATCATGAATAAACTAATTATGTGTCATGTAATCACTCTAACTAAGAAAGCTTCAGAGCAATGTTACATTTATCTCATAAAAGTCATTCAATAAACTCATTAGACAATTAGAAAAATAACTCTAGCAAATAACTTTTTGCACTCTTACATATTCCTTATATGTACATTTCTTTTTCAGTATATCTAACAATCTAAAAGTTTTTCTATCAACCTTTTAAACCATTAGCATTATATCTTATTTATTATTAAAACTTCCTTGTGTTCGTATGCAACTTATTTTTAATCTTTTATTTTTCTCTCTAGTTGACATATAATCTGACCTTATTTCTGATAGTTTTTCAATCTAAGGATTACTTCTCTGTTAGAAATTTAATTTCTGTTCCTGCCCCTCCTCTGTTGATTTCATTGCTTTTACCCATCTATATCATGTCCACATGGTATACTGATATATGGCCTATTTTTGTCGCTGTTCTTTTCTTAACTTTGTTTTTGCCACAAATTTCACAAAACTTTGCAAAAAATGCTTTTTAATTTAAAATGCCTTTAATTTTATCTTCATTTTAATTTTTAATTTCCTTATACCTTACTCCCCCCTTTGCGCACTGGTTTAAAACCATTGCGCATCTGGACTGAGAATATTCAAAAGTATTCATTGGTTCGAGAATCTGTCCTTCATGTGAATGCCAAATATCTATTTTTAACCCCTCTCTGGTGCCATTTAGATTGTTCATAAGGGTCTGTTTGTTATTTAATTTTAATAACTTCTTGTAAGTCTATAAACTTTCTATAAGTACTACTTAATATTAGTCAATTGCATATTGAATCAAATCTTATAAATTCAATTTTGACTTTGAATATATGTTAATACCCAGTGTTAATACTTGCTTTAATTTCAACTGTAGCCTTAAATTAATTAAGTATACCCTTGTATTGACAAGTTACATCTGAGTACCCCTTAAGATTTATTTTAAAGTTATTTTTAGTTCTAAAATTTTCCTTCATGAATTGTCTTAATTCCCATTATGCTATATTAATTGTTAACATTATTTTAGTTTCTTTTCTTTTTTTTTCATTATCATTGTTTTCTATGTTGCGTAATATATTTTTACTTTCAATCATTTTTGTTATGGTGGGGTTATTATTAAGTTGCTACTGAATCTATTCAAGGGCTGAACATTCAATCATAGGAAAGTTGGTTGATGTTGAGTATTGTTTGAGCTTGTACTCATCTCTGTTGATTCTCTTTTCTTTGCACAGTTCCTCTCATTACTGTGTTTCTGGTCAAGTTTGTCTTTTCTTCCATTCATGATTTGATCATGCTGTTAACCTTGTCATCAATCATTACATCTTTCACCAGGGTGTGTCCAGTGAGTCGTTCGTTGCAATGGACTCTTTCTCTCATTGTCAGCATGTCCTTGATCCCTCACTTCAGTTGTGGGGGTTGCTGAAGTCAGTTGGTTTATTTTAAGTTGAGAGGCATGGACTCAAATGTCACAATGTTGATCACTTCTTCTGAAATTACAAAGCACAGTTACTGGTTCTTTTTGTTAGACTTGTTCCAGAATCCTTCCTGGAATTGAGCTGCTGCTATCTGTAAATTAAAGCTTAATTATTTTTGTTAGTGAAAACAACATCATGTGATTTCAATCATCTGCTCATCTGTCCCATTGTCCTTCTCGCTGTTACCTATAGAAAGGTCATGTGGGCTGAGTGGTGTCCTTTCTGCCTTCATTAACAGCAGGACTTTAATCCATATATTCTCATTTGTTTTTCATAAATTTGACTTTTGATCATTATTTGCAACTTTTTGCATTTTTCTCACAATAAATTTCAATGTACTCTTATAATTAGTCAATTCAACTCAGTTATCTCTTTGTCTTGAGTTCCACTATCAACCCACTATTTATTAGGCATCTTGGACAATACTCAACCCACTTTGACAAAAGTTACAAGACAATATTTCATACTTTTGACATAGATCAGCTCCATCTGATATGCTGAAAAGAAAGGCAGACGTGTTATGCTGCAAAGAAAGGCAGATATGTTATGCGCTGCGCAAATGTGGCACTGTTTTTTCTATTTTTATTTTTCTCTTTTCATTCTTTGTTTTTTCATATTGTTACTTCAGTTCCTGACCAGGAAATTTAACCAAATCCATCCATGGTCATTTTTTTACTGGGCAGAATTTGCCCTGTGGGCCCACATGTTAAATTTTAAATACAGCTGTATTGGCAAAATAATTGATTTGCCTTAGTGTTTCTTCAAACATCATCTCTCACTCATTCACACTCAGTGTCTCTCTCACACACACTGGCCAGCATACACTCTTGCAGGTTGTGCTCTAAATGTGGCATCCTATAATTTTAGCCAAGGGTTGATCAGGTCAACACAGCTATGTCAAACACTACTGAGAAGTGTCAATGATCATAAGGTTTAGTTTAACACCGTTGTTATAATCCTTTTTTTCTTTTTACAAATTCTAATAGACTAATTATTTTAGAATAATAAGCCTGCCAATTGTAATTTTTCAAATGCATTTTGTCATTTGTTTTTCTGATTTTTCCTATTCTTTTTTGTTTTTTGCTCATGAGCTGCTTTATGAAATAAATTGGAGATCTCTGCATAATCTTGGATCCATGGCCAACAACATTTCCATCTCATTATCCCAGTTTTGACAGCATTTTTTGCGATTTCATAATTTTGGACCTTTGGAGTAATTTTTTCTCCAATCTATATCTCTAAAAACTTACCAAAACAAAATGGAGTGACCAGTATCATTGTTTTACAAACAATAATAATAATTCTTTGACATTTTGTGTCTATCTTTTACTTTTCTACAGATAAATTTTTCTCATGCTTTTAGCCCTATAGTTGTTTCATATAATAGCCCTCACTATACCAAATCCAACCTCAGGTTGAACTATTTGGTGAGTTGAGCACCCACTTCTCTCTTTCAGTGTATTCTCTTTCTTTTTTATATGGCTGGACTTGAACCTACTGGAAAAGCAGAGAGGGTTAGTTTAGCAGAGAATATAAAGAATTGCTTATGAGACCAGTGAATAATCAGAATGAATTAAGTTAATATAATAATTAAATTTGAAGCAGTCTCTAGAGTGATCATTGAAGTTGCCACACCTGTGTTGCCCGTAAGGGAAGGGTTTCGGTCGGTTCTTCTGTTTTTAGATTATCAGTCTGTTAAAGCTTCATGGCTGTCGCTCTGCATGTGTCGTCAGCCTAGCTGTCACTCAAGGCTTGGTGTAAACAGGAATATAGGCTCTGTTGTTTCTCTGCCCCTTCTCAGTTTGGGCTTTGATAGATTTTGCCACAGCTTTGCATCTCAGGATTTTCCTCTTGTCCTCAGGAAAAAGTCTCCAGTGAAATAGTGAAAGTTTCACCTTTTCCAGCATTAAATCAGTCTTTCTCCATGCCAGAAAGTGGTCATCTTCAGAAGGGGAGCTGAAAGCCCCTCACCCTCTCTTCTTCTTCTCTCTGCAGTCGCCTTTGACCTTTCACCTCTTCCATTCGACACTGAAGCCATCTGAAACTTGAACACTCAGAGAGCTGCATAGATCAAATTAGTCTTTATAAATATTTGTTCCTGAGATATTAGCTCTTTATCTAAATTCCAATTTTAACCATCTTTTTCTAGTTCTTTTATACTATATAATAATCACTGGTTGACAACAGCAGTTCTCCCATTCTGTTTTTAGTAAAGCAAGTTCTTCGTTGCATGGAAAAAGCAAGCTATTTCTTCATTGCAATATGAGCAATAATCTAACTTTTGATTTTCTGAGTATAATACAATTAAATAATTTCCCTATCATAAAATCAGCCTTCAATCTTTCTCCTATATTTGCATGCTGTGCTCAAAATAATCTAACATGGTGAATCAACTTTTCCTCACCCATTTCCAACAATTCACATTTACTACAATTCTAAGATTGCTGTAAATTATTTATGACTGTTGAAACTTTGTCACTCAATCTTGTTCACTTTTAGCACACTGCAAAAGTTATTTTTTCCTTAGCACAAACTTAATTTTCTACAATAGAATCATTTTTCTCTCACTTTGTCTTCAGGGATAATGAGATACAAATTTTAGACGTCTTCAGATATAAGATATAATATATTAAGCACGTGCATTTTTATTTATTTATCCATTAATATATATCAGTCCATTTATTAATATATATTTTATACTTTAACTTATTTATACTACAATAATCTGCAAGACTAATATCTTGAAACAATTGTTTTCTTTTACTATTTCCTTTACTTTTAATACTCATTTATACAGTACTTGTCCCTCAAGCACATTCACACATTCCTTGTCCCCTATTTTTAACCACAGTCACAATCAAGCAGACACACAGGACAGGATCCTACATACAAATACACAGAGCTAAATTATACTCACAGTGTTTCTCACTGTTTTTACAAACAATACTTCACTGAATAACTTTAAACTATCACAGACCTCTGCGATTCACTTCCTCCGACACAACAGAGTCATATACTACATAGCTTTTCCGTATAGTCCCTTGTTAACCTATAACAAGGCGGTAACCAAAAGCTAAACTTATCTGTGCAATATTCGCCATCCTTCCAGGCCCTCTTGGCGAAATCCACATAAAACTTACCCAGTCCCTTGTTAACCTATAACAAGGCGGTAACAATAATCCAAACTTAATCTGTGCACATGCAATTAACTTATTATCCTCAAGGCCCTCTTAATAAGTAACACAGAGCTATGGTAACCTTTACCAGTATTCTTAATGATAGCCCTTATCATTAATTCAAATGTACAAAAACCTGATAACCTTTACCAGTATACCTAATGATAGCCCTTATCATTAATTCAAATGTACAAAAACCTGATAACCTTTACCAGTATACCTAATGATAGCCCTTATCATTAATTCAAATTTACAAAAACCTGATAACCTTTACCAGTATACTTAATCTTTTACGTACGTATAATAAAACCTTTAGCGCCAAATTGATACCAATATTCATACAACCTGCATCAGATTATATAAACACTGGCATACACTAACGGGAGCTCCGCCGCGCTATAACACAGTACTTGACATCATCAACAACAATAGACACTTATTTCTAGAATCAAAGATCCTCTTTTCAATTTTTTAGTTCTTTAAACTTGGAGAAGCATTTTAAAGGGTCTTACCACTCTGGCTCACTGGTGACAACACATACTTTTTCAAAAGCAAAAATCTGCTCACCTCAAAGTACAGTGGCCACTGTTGTCTGTGTCGGTCACCAGTGTTGCCTTTCGTGGTTCCTTCCGCTTCAACCCAAGTCCCATCTGGGTCGCCAAATGTTGTGGTTTTCAATCTTTCTGAAAAATAACTTCGCAGAGATCTTTGATGCCAGAAATAATTAGACTTTATTTTCGAACGCCGTCCCGTTCCATAGAACGGCGCTCTAACGCTCTCTGGCCCTCTGGCCTTCCAGTGCGCGCTCCCGAGTACCTTTTGGTTCAGAGTTATATACATACTTCTTCTTCCAAAGAAGGTAACACACCCTATAGATAGTTTTGGGTAAAGGTCTTTTACCATGTGACTTCTCAGAATAGAATTTTCTGCAGCAAACAACATTCCATTCAAGGTCTTTCACATACACAGAGGAAATCCAAAGTCACAGACAGAAGAAATAATTGTGTCCAAATATATAGCAAAATTACTTGTTTTCTAAATAATAAAATCTTCTACACTTCCTGCTCAGAGGAATAGCAGAAATGAAAAAGTCTATGTAAAATCTAAGTACAACAGTGACAGGGGTTTCACATTGGTATATAAAGGCGATATTTTAATATCATTTGTTATAATTTGTATCATTACACTTGAAAGTTAGAAAAATGGAACACATTTAGAAAAATATGCCATATTAAACAAATTATTTAAAAAAAAAATCCATGTACACATTTGGAGAAAGAGATGGTAAAATAAATACAGTACCTGGTTCTCGCAACAGCACCACTTTCTCCTTTCTCCACTGGTCTTTCTTTTACGGAGACCCCAAAGGGACATTGTGAAAAAAAAAGCGAGATTGGAGGAAAATTTGGGATTTTTATTGGAACGTTGCGTTCACTTTCTCAGGGGAACACAACAAGTCTGTGAACGAATGCAAAGTATCTTGGGGAAACACAAAAAAAATTGTTAGAGAACGCAAAAGCATTGGCTTATTTTTCCTCCCATTTCATATTTCTTTTATATTCAGCAACATGTCCCGTCCGTATCCTCTAGATAAGGATTCATTTTCTATGACAGAGAACAGCCTCATATTTATTTGCCACGAAATCACCAATGCACTTGTGATCTCATGGCTCCGGTCAGTGTGGTTTGGCCTGTGAACATCTTCTACGTGCAGACGGAGGTGACTGGAGCTTTGGTGACGGTTTACATGCTGCATCATGTTTGTTGTGCTATTCGTGTTGCAGTATCTGCACACAGTTTTCATTTTTGTCTCACCGCTTTCATTTTTCGTCTTCGGAAAGTCAGAATGCCGCCACACCTCAGATTGTAGCGATATACGCTTGTTTGCCATGTTTGCTACAGTTTAACTCGCTGCTATGGTGCCTGTAAAGCGAGGTCACGGTGAACAGTTTTAGCGCCCCTGCTGTTTAAAAGAGGTATCACGATTCCTTTTACATCTCAACCGACTTGAGTCATCACATATTTTTATTGATTCTCAGCCGGCTCGGATTCTATTGTCACACCTTTTCCATTAAGGGACAATATTTTTCCCCTTAAAATGATTTTCAGGTGCATTTATTAACTTTATAAAGGCAAAGTTTTTCTAACCCTATCAAATGTATGTCATGTTTTATGTCAAATTATTTGAAATCCATTAATATACTTATTAATAAAATAAAACATGCGTTACACTAAATCAATTTCAAATCAAATGATTCACCTTTGCGCTAGAGCCATTTAATCCTGATCAGAGGTGCATGAATCAATTACAATGGCCCTAAACAGTGTCATGAGATAATCTGTTAAATATAAAAATATTCAACAGAGACATATGAAATGATGCTAAAAACAAAGTGATACTTTTTAAATATCAAACTAAAACTGCCAGTAGGTGGCGGCATGTCACTGTCGTAATGAGTGAGTTTTCGAGTCATTCGTTCATTCATTCATTCATTGAATCACTGACTCTCCTGTTTCTTTCAAAGCCGCAGATTTGTGTTGATTGGAGACGCACAACAGTTCTGCTGTGGCTGTCAGTTGAACTATTACAGTATTTAGTGGCAAAATAGAGAAAACAATACTGTTTTAAAAGAACATCACTTAATATTACCTTTTTGTTTGTTTGAACTGTTGTATAAAATCACATTTGCAATCATGTGGATATTTGGGAAAATTGCATTGTTGCTCGTAATAAAAACAAGAACTCACACAGGGTCTAAACCGATCTCTATGTGTCAGTCTGTGTCTACATTTGTTCTTTATGCTAGTAAGTGCTAAAAAACACTTTTGTATACGGTACATATTGCACGCAACCTTTCATATACACGCTGCTTGTGTAGATGCAGTCAGTTTTGACCGCAAAAGATGAGGTGATTTGATTTGACGTTTTACAGCACTACCATTTTGCTGTTTTAACACTAGAAGTGACGTTTTGCCTGTTAGAAATACATGCTCGGCTATTTTAAGGTGGAATTGAATTAAATTAAGATAAACTTTTTGTTCACATGCCCCAGTTTGGGAACCACCGGACTATAGAATCCCCTTTGATTTACACCAATTATTACTCCACAGTCTGACCTCATGACCCGCCTTCAGGATTCACAAGATGAACATCTTGTCTTGAAAAAGGAAGAAGTGTGTTTGGAAGGCCATTAGACGGAGGATTTCAGAGCAAGCCGGTCGTTCGGGATCTATCGGCCTGACCGTCTCTACTCCCACGGGAGATGAATCCGAGTAAATGATTACGCTGAGGGGGTAATTAAAAACAATCTGACTTAAAACACTCATTTTAGTGGGCTACTTTGCCCTTCATTTGCCTTTCCATTTTCTCTAATGTATAATTTCTCTCTCTTTTCTCTCTCTCTCTCTCTCTCTCTGTCTGTTCCACCCACTCACACATTTCTTCCCACCACAGGATTGTTTTGCACTGTAGAGTAAATAGCAAAAGCTCTAACAGAGAGGCAGGTTTTTGTTAAAGACCCTCAAAGCCGGGAGCCGAGGACTGCGGATCGATCAGCTGCGCTATTGGCAACATCCCTTTGAATAAAACACAGCACTATTGAGTTCACAATCCCCACTGAGCATAAGAATGGGGAGACATAACCTTTCGCATCTGGGCTTTGTGCGCCGAGATTCAAGTCATCCCCCCCAACGACCCCGACCTCCCCGCCGAGAGGAGAGAGGCAAGAGAAGCAGAGTAAATGTCAGAGAGGAAAGCAGGCACTTCAAAATATGCCGCTTTTTATCTCTTCTCTCATCCGTCCAAACCAAAGGCTCTGAACTACGAGAACGATCCTCAAAAACGCCAGGTTTAGCTGACTATCTGTAGAGGTTTTACACTTGCATTCAAATGTTTGGAATAATTAAAAAAAATATATAGTATATATATTAAATATATATTTTTTATGTTAGGAGTCTAGGCTACATTTGTTTGATAAAAAATACGTTAAAACAGTTGTGCATATTTTTTGTGGAAACCATGACACAATGTCTTCAGGATTTAATGCATCCTTGCTGAATACATTTTTTACAAGAATAAAATTATTCTGTATTGCTATTTACAATAAGGTCTCATTTGTGAGCATTAGTTAATGTATTATTAACTAACATGAACTAACCGTGAACAATACATGTGTTACTGTATTTGTTAAAATTTGTTAATGAAAATCCAGCTGTTCGTTGTTTGTTCATGTTAGTTCACAGTGCATAAATGAATTTTAACAAATACAACTTTTGATTTGAATAATGTATTAGTAAATGTTGAGATTAGTATTAACAAAGATTAATAAATTATGTAGAAGTGCAGTTCATTATGTTTCATGTTAACTAATGTAGTTAACTAATGCTAGCTAATGAAACCTTATTGTAAAGTGTTACCGAATAAAGTTAAGAATATTTTGTATTCCTAAAAAATCCCATTTTTGTAATATTATTTCACAATGTTACTGTTTTTGCTGTATTTTTGATCAAATAAAGCAGAAGAGACTTTCAAAAACTTTTAAAATAAAATCAGTAGTGTAGTTTTGAAACTTTCCAAACTACCGAAGTTGGTAATAAATAAATCTTAAGTGGAATAATGTTCAAAGGAAACAAATCTCTGATAATGTATGAAGAAAGAGACGACAGCGTTTCATGCAGGACAAAAGTCTTGAAATTTTCCCATATATAATTTATTTAGTAATTCATTAGTGTTTTTATTTTAATCTATTATCTATGTATTTAATATTAAATAGTATATAGTTCTTTGTAATCCTGTCTCAGTTCCTTCTTGTTTCCTATATGCAGAGTTGTGTGTTCTCTCAGAGGTCCTTGCTCTTCTGTTTGGCGGGGACGTATGGCAGTACAGTCTGAGTGCTCTTATCCGAAACCGTTTGTGTGCTGCTGTTGCGTAACAGTTTTTTCCGGCAGCCCGGGTTTAGAAGACCTTTCCTCGGTAGCGTGTGAGAGCCAATCAGTGACATCCTCACTGGCGACGGGCCCGCGGACGCCGTTTCCCGACAATTGTAGAGATCGGAGGAGGATAGCGGCGGGATTGGAGAACTAGCTAACGGACTCGGCTCGCTGTCCGTATCCGGGGTCCCGCACTCGCCTTTATCGTCCTCCTCGCCACCGTCCTCCTCCTCGTCTTCGTCATCGTCGCAGCACAAGGCGTGGTAGAGGATCTTATCGCTGAAGCGGACCCGTTCTCGAGTCCCGGAGGTTCGGGAGGTTTTCTGGCTGTGCGTTGAGCTAGACGCCTCTTCGCTGGAGGAGTCCGGCGTGATGATTAAAGGTCCGTTTGGGATGGGAAGACCCCCGTTCATCTGCGAGTAAACGCTAGCCGTTGTGGGCCTCGTCTGGGCCTCGTCCGGCTCATCCCTGTGTGCTTTCCGGTTCGCCGACTCCAAGAAGTTGCAGAAGTCCCAACTGTCCGAGAGCATGTCCTGGCCGAGGAAGTCCAATCTGAAGGCCTCACCCAACCCTCGCTCGCTACTCGAAGTGCTGCTCGCCGTCGCCACCGTCCAGTCGTCCGGCTCCAGGTCCAAGTCAAAATCCGATGTGAGTTTGTCGATCTGACCCACCACCTGCGTGATAGAGAGAGAGAGAGAGAATGATGAAATAATGGGTTTTCATTCCTTGATCATCAAAGATGTATTAGCATCACCTTGAAGGTCAGTCTAATTTAACTTTGGTCAACTTCAGTTCCTCTTGGAAAGCGCTGAAGTGATCCGAGGACCATGATTCATTGTATTAAACTGTTTGAAGAGAAATGGAATTGAGTTGACTTGCAGGGCCCTCGTTGTCCAACACAATATTCGATGGAAGTGTCAGTATATGAAATTAATTTTCACAATTATTTTGTGATTCCCAGCATGGGCTTTTATGATTCGCCCAGCGATATATATTAAAAGTTAGATCTCAACTGCTTGATCTATCTATCTATCTATCTATCTATCTATCTATCTATCTATCTATCTATCTATCTATCTATCTATCTATCTATCTATCTATCTATCTATCTATCTATCTATCTATCTACACACACACTGCGCATTTTTTATCTTTTCTTAATTGAATATTTTTCCCTTTATAAAACACACAGTTGGACTAAAAAAATATATATAAAATGGTGTTTAAATTGTGTTCAGTTTCAGAACCTAAGTTAAAATTATTGCACATACTGACAAAGCAATTATTATTTTTATGTTATGGCAGATATAACCAATGAATGTTATTAACTTTTTTAGCAACATTTTAATAGATCACAATTAAATAAATAAATAAATACAAGTGAGTATAGGCATCACATAATTGTGCAGATATGCTCAGTATGAAAAATAGATATTCATTTTGAGATTTGCTAAATATTACAATATTATGAAATTATTCACTTTACATAACCGTGCACAATACATATCCAATCAAATATTGGCTGAAAAATTAGAAACTCTGTAATATCGGTCCAAAAAGTTCTGATTCGAATGCTAAAATCATGTTGATTTAATGACAAGGAAAAAAAAAATCCCAATTACCTTAATAACCTTTACATTAAATGTAGTTAGTCCAGTTAAGATCTATATAAATAAAGGCTATTTCTGTGGCCTTAAAAATGAGGAGAACATCTAAATGTTCTTCAGACCTGTGTTACATGGTTTCTCGGTTTAGCTGTGTTTTTTTCCTGTCACATTGTGGCATAAACACAGAAGGATCAGATGAAAATGCCCTGCTGGCATGAGGGATTAAAAATCTAATTCATTTATCCGGCACAATGACTCCAAAGGAGCAATTAGGAGCTCTAAATCCCTGATTACACCGCAGTGAAAGCCAGAGGAGGGCCTGTGTTTCCGTGATCCGCTCACTGATTTAACAGATGAGTTGCCTGAGACACTTTTTCTCATCTCTATCTGTAATCACTGACTGAACGGGTGATACTATATTTAAGCATGTGCTGCAAAAGCCGGTTGTTGAGTTTGCTCAGGCGCTTATGGACTATGACAGCTTGACTTCGTGTAATTGCTTGGTTTACTGTATATCAGTTCATTTATGACTGGACCTCCCATTGTTTTAAGATGTTTTCCCACCCATATTGTGCATGAATGGCACTACATCATCAAATAGCAGGAGAAACATGATGTCCTGCATGATTGAAACCCCTCACAAAACCTCTTTAGTGAGAGATGTCACATTTATTAGGCCAATCAAATGATAAATTGGCTCAGAAACTACTTGTAGGTAAAGGTCAATTGGATTGGATTGAGTGACAGATTTTTAATCGTGTTTCCATCATCACTGCCAGCCAATAGTTGTCCAGCCCTGTCTGTCATTGTCCAATTAAATCATGGAACTATGATGAACAACTAATTAGGATAACTTCTTTCTCTCTTTCTTTCTTTCTTTCTTTCTTTCTTTCTTTCTTTCTTTCTTTTTCTTTCTTCCTTTCTTTCTAATTTGTCTATCTATCATTTAACTATTTATATCTATTTCTAGCTGCCGTTCTATGTACTATTTCCATTTCACTGAGGCTAATTTTCCATTCTATCTAATATTTCTAAACTGAAAACCTTCAAACTTTTAAAACTAAAACTTAAACTATTTCAAACTGAACACATTCAAACTTTTAAAACTACTAAACTAAAACTTAAACTAATTAAAACTAAAAACCTTCAAACTTCAACTTTTAAAACTTCTTCAAACTTTGTGGCAAGGCTTTTCCATGCCAACTTTTTGTCTACAAACTTTTTAATCTAGTTAAAGACTTCTACTTTCCCTCCCTTTATTATACCTCCTTTGTTTTCAGTCTATGCACCTCATTTCTGGTTCATGTCATTGCCAGAGTAGTAACTTATGCTATGGCGTCTCTGGATGAAGGGTACAGGAAGCTTAAAAACACACACTGAGGTGCTGAGGATGCGAGATGGATTGCTGGCCCCAGGGCGGATGAGATAGCTTTGTTTACTAGATTACTCGTCCCGCAAAAGCAGGATTTAATTCAATCAATGTTTTCCGGATAGTCTGGCACCGTTAGACACATTTCACAAACCCCTGTCATCCAAGAGAGGAGAATAATTTTATCAATATTAGGTCCGTTATGACTCATGCCGTTTTTAATATTAATTGGAACTGCAGCACATCCTCACAGGAACAAGTGCACTGTCAGTAAAAGTTATTTCCAATTCCAATTGAAAGGTGAAGTGTGTAATTTCTGAGCCTCTAGAGGCACCAGACGTACACTCATAAAATACAAAGTTTCCAAGAGTTTTTTTTTCGCAGTGATGCCATAGAAGAACATTTTTGGTTCCGGAAAGAATCCTTTAGTGAACAGTTCTTAAAGATGACCTATTGTGCTTTTTGTAGTGTAGTGTTGTGTTTTTTTACGCCTCCATTGTAGTCTTGAGTTTCTTCCGGGAACGAACACGTCACAATATTCCTCATTATAATAATTCATACGCAGAATAAAGGGGCGGGGCCTGGTTGAGTTAGTTAGTAGTGTGTTAAACTGGTGGTTATGGTAAGAGGCGGGACATTTCCCAAACACACTCGAAGCGCTCGACCAATCACAACACACTGATCCAGCTTACCAATCAGAGCACAGTGTGCTTTTCAGAAGGAGGGGCTTCATAGAGACAGGAAGTAAACAGAGCGTTACTGACAGACTGGGAAGAGAGGAGCCGCAACAATGGAGAATATGAGGAAAATAATTAAACATTCAAGCGGGAAAACCTGTTCTAGTTGAACCCAAAAACAAAACCAAGAATTTTTTATAATCCGAAGGACCTTTTTCCACTATAAAGAACTTTTTGTGCATTAGAAAGATTCCATAGATGTCGAAGGTCCTTCATAGAACCATAATGACAAATTAACCTTTATTTTTAAGAGTGTACATATATAATAATGTTTCTTGAACACTCACCGTCTGCTATTGCTCATCAGACAGTGCTTCTTCTGATAACTTCTAAATTAACAGGTTTTAAAATGGTATGCAGTCGAGCACAAGTCATTTTATAGGTCAGATCTGGTAAAAAAAAAAAAAAAAAAAATCTTGATTTATTGCCCCCATCCTGGGAAATGTACAGTTTATTTTGGTCGTTGGCACTTGCCTTTTTTTTAAATTGCATAATAAACACTGTATTAGCTATTGACCGATGTTACTTTAAAAAAAAATTTTGGCTCATATTTGATTTATACAGTATGTGTGCATCATATTATGCATGCTTATTTCACATATTTTTTTACAGCATGCTCCTGTTTTTTAAGGCATCTAAATCCATTGTCTGAGCCCACCTGCTGTGTCGGGCCGGATGTCTATCTACATTTAACACAGGCAGAAGAAAGTATGTTAGCCCTGCACATATTACACCTTTCCACCTCCCCCTCCAAGCACAGCACAAGCTGCTAACAGAAACAGACAACGGCTAATTTCGCTGATAATGTCCGTTGTGCGGCGTAATCATGGAAGCAGCCGCCTCCGTTCCCGCGGCGCGCTCGAAGAGTGGAGCAGGCATTCCTCGGGGTAAACAAAATCATTCAAATGAGCCAGCCTAGGCGATGCCCTCGCCCCACAACAGCTCCTGAAGCAATTTAACTGAATAGCAGCGCAAGCTTAAAGGGTCTGCGAAACCTTTCTAGGTCACAGATGGGCTCGACGCAGCTACAATGAGCAGTAATCCCTGTGCCTTTCCTCCGAAACGCAGAGAGAGTGAGTGGGCTATCGAGTAAATTATTGGGTAAACAGATTGCCTAAGTGTAAAGGATGAATGAACACATCAGGAAGAAGTCATTAGCGTTGGGACACATTGCATTTTAACTGGAAGGAGCACAATGAGAACCTGCAATAGTAATTACAGTCTATAGGGTAAAAATCACATCCTTTTGTTGGCCTCGGCCCTCATAATGGCAGAGATTGCAGCTGGATTATTCAAGATTCCTCTTCCCACTCCGGTGCTTTCAGCTCACGCTCGTCTCACTGTAGCTAAATTACACATCGGCACCAGCTCCAGGAAAACAGCACGCTGTGGGCTCAAAGACCTCAAGTCTGGAACGATTATATCTGGTGTTGCATATGACACCAAACTGGCCTTTCTGCATTTCTGAGAATGTGTGAAAACAATACGTTTATAATAAGCAAGTTAATATTGTGTTTAGATACAATATGGCCAGTTACTTTGTAACAAAAATAGGCCAGTTACATTGCAATTGAATCACTGAATCATTCATTAATCTGATTACTTCAAACACACCAATTGATTCAATTAAAAACACAGATGAGAGATTCTTTTATAGAGTCATTGAATCATTGAATTCATTCTATTATAAAGTGTTTCTAATAGATTATACTACAATATATTGGCATATACAAATCAAATAATGGCTCAATCACAAATGGTTTGTCACAACTGAATCACTTTAACAGTGTGTGTTTACTGCCAAATTGCAACTTATATAAATTCTAGAAACGCTATTCTATAAATTCTGCATTTTTAAATCATTCACTGTTGGGAAATGTTGATGTGAAAACAGTAACGACATTAATAAAAGCATAACTGTTTAATAAATTGCTGAGATGGTATTTAGTGACCTCTGATAGATATCTAAAAATAACAAATTCCCTATGACATAATTTAAATGTGTATATGGAGTGTAGATGAATGCTTGAAACTTTATTTCTATCCAAGCACTCATGTTCTAGACATCTTTGGTTCTTCCTCCAGAGCGCTGCGAGGTGTAAGCGAATGACTTTTGTTAGCAGGGCTCCATCTGCAGTGATGTGTCCGGGTAACTGCAGGTCACGTCTCTCTCGTCTGTGAGGAACTACAGGTATAGCGGGAGTTAGCATATAGAGGTTAGCATTCCTACGAGTGACAGCTGACTCCTGCTAAATGTCATCCGTGGCACTGGCCTGTGAATAACACACACTGGAACGGCGTTGCAAAGGCATAAAAACATGTGCTGCTGTTGTTTTGTGTGTTTTAGCTGAATTCTGTCATGCTTTGTGTGTATATATATATATATATATATATATGTTTTAATGTCTATGACTTTGTTTGAATATCTCAAAACTCTTCACAGATTATTTTTTCACAGTTGTCGATGTGTAGTATTTGTGCTTCCTATTTCATCTGAAAAGCTTCTGAAATAAAGGCAGATGTAAGATGTGATTGGTATCACTGAATGTGTTTTTCCAATAATGTCCTGCTGAGAGATATTACAGTAATACCGCTGTCCTACTTAAACTTCTGCTGAGTCCTGAAATCCTGCACTTTGATAATTGTGGGCATTTATTAAGTTCTTCATTACAAACTCTTTGAGTGTTGTTTCCATGCTGTCTATGTCTCAAACAACCAGCACAATCAGTCTACTTTACGTAACAGTATACACACCAAAAAAAAAAAAAAAAATAATAATAATAATAATTTCCATCAACTCTAAATAGCTATTGAAAAAAAAAAAAGTTTGTGAGGCAAATCTTTTCAGACTTCCCATGAACGATCCATTATATAATATTCAGCCTCTAGCATAAGAATGTGATGAAATGTGAGCACTATGGTAACAGAGAGCTATTAAAACCGCCTCTCCATAGTTAGAGGCCGAATGTGATGATTAGGATCTGCAAACAATTACTTCAACAACGTCACATGCTGATTTCAGTGTGAACCGTTGGTAAATATTTCCTTAATGTATTTCGCACATGCAGCGATTCAGACTTTCAATTCGTCGTCCTCTCTGTTTAGTTCACTTTGGGACGTATGCGGGATGTGTTATCCTGCTCCGGCCTTTTTATTACATTCTGCTGGCGGATTCATCATCATCCTTATCGTTATGAAATTTGCTTAAGAAAAAAAATAATAATTTCAGCAAAGGCTTTAGGTACTCCGTTCAGCTGATACTGTAAATGAATATTAAAGGTGATGCCATAGAGCAGGAAAAGGTAGAGTCAACGAGGAAATAATCACAGCTGTGCTTCTGCGCTCGCTACGAGACATTGGTTTTACAGGTTATCGGGAGTCTTGTGTAGTCAGACTTTCGACTCGCGACAAAAGAATAAAGCCCTCGCTGCAGCTTTAAGGGGCTGAAAAGGGGTTTATCTGAAATAGATAACACATTTTGGCTTGTAAAAAGAAAACGAGAAACCAAATTATGGTAATCATGAATAGTTTGTCACAATCAAATCACGAAAAAAAAAATATATATATATATGTGTGTATATATATATATATATATATATATATATATATATATATATACATATATATATTTTTTTTAATTAAAACTACATATATATTTTAAAATATTAAAATAAAAATGGGGTATTTTTTTCAAAAATTCTTCACAATTATCCGTTCACAAATATTGACGTTAAAAAACAAAAAAAACATTAATAACAACAAAAGCACTGCAACACAAATTGGTTATAAAAAAAAAAAACTAAAAAAAAAACAATAAATGAGTATAGCCCTTCTGTTCTTTGGTAATCCAATTAATTTTATAATTGATATTTAAAATGTTTCACAGATTAATTGTTCACAAATATTGATGTTTAGATTAATAAGAGGATAACCAATCAATAAAATGTTGAGATGAGATTTAGTGACCTCTATGGTCAAGTTTCACTTCCTAAAAAAAGTACATCAAATGAAACTCAACGCAACAAAAAACACTGTGTGTTTCACTATTGAAAGAAATAAGGGATTTTCAGTCAGAGCTTGTCTGATGCCAGGACTAAATTACCGGCAATACTGTATATGTGTGTGAGAGGCAAAAAATTAATCCTTTGTTATGCAGTAAGATTTCAAACGCGAGCATGTTTTTTTCTTCTTCTTTTTTTGTGTGCATGGATCCGTGTGAGAGCTTTAACGGATGATCTGGGTCACGCAGACCTGATTGGTACGATGTGTCACTCATCCCGTGCTGAGTGTATGAAGTGTGTGTTTGAAGTGCTCCCCCCGACCGTTAGCGGCTAATTATCCCGTCATACATGGGAGCATGGGCTCCGGCGTTCATTAAGCACACAACACCCTCCTTTTTATCTAGACTCCGAAATAACACTTCAAGCGGACCTTAGCACATGCTGCATATTCACAAACACCATGAGTGGGGCGACAAGGCTCTCAACAGCTGGATAATCAGAAGCATAAAAACACAGCTGTATAATGGGTGTCAGTCAATGGCTCCTGTGATCCGCATTCATTCCTCTGCTCCTAATTGCAGTGGAGTTGTCAAAGCGGTCATTATTTTTCCTCTCTTCTTACAGAAGCTATGCTGTAGTCATTTCAAACTCTCCGAGCAAGGCTGAGCTGAAGAATTATGTGGGCCACGGCTATAGATATGTAAAGGCTATCTTTAGATATAGGCTTGGCTAACTCTGGATGTGGGTTTGCTGGCTATTAATGGCACTGTGAGCAGTTCTGTAATACTGGGCCACTCTGTGGATCCCCTTTACATAACTCGCTGACTGCTTTACCTGAGGCGTACGGCCATCCAGATCCAGATATAAGCACGTATTCATCACTGTTTGAAATAGGGTCAATTTAGTTTAATTGATGTCATTTTCGCTGTGTTATTACCAGGTGGCTTGCACAGGTTCTTTAGGCTATACATGAATTATTCATTGCAAACAAGTCACACGTTAATTGTTGAACATAAGAATTACTAACAGTACATCAACGTCCCTTAGTACTGCCAGCAATTCAAAACTAAATAATCATGCGCTTTTGCATTTCTGATTGTATAATGTTGTTCATGTGTTATAAATGTGTTATAAGCCGTGCATTTCTTAAAAAGAGATACATCTACTATGACGATTATGTAACATGGCTATTTCTATCCATGAACACAGCCAGTAATTCAAAATGAAATAATCATGCACTGTTGCATTTCTGACTGTATAGTACTGTTATACATGTGTTGTGTACAATAAGCAGTAAAATTGCTTAAATAGAGATACAAAATCTACTTTGAAAGAAAATTATGTTGCACAATCTTTAGTGTCTATGAGTATTGAGTCATACACAATGGAAAGAATCATGCATTTTTGCATTTTTGACTGTAATAATGTTATACATGCATTATAATTGTTTTATAAGCAATAAAATAATGATAGCTTGATGATTATGTAACATAACTGTTTCCCCCGATTACTGATAATTATTCATGACATAATCATGCACTTCTGCACCTTTGACATTATAATAATGCACTACATGTTATAAATGTATTATAAATGTGTTTTGTATGTGTGTTATGTAGAGATAAAACATCTGTGAAGATTATGTTACAACTCTTGTTCTGTCCCCGAGTGCTGCCAGTCATTTGCAATGTAATAATCACGTTCGCATTTCTGACCATATAATAATGTTATACTGGTGATATAAATGTGTTAAAAGCAATAAATTGGCAAAAAAATAAATAAATGTTTTATGCAGAGAGAAAACATCTACTTTGAACATTATGTAACATAGCTATTTCTGTCCCTGAGTACAGACAGTAATTTAAAATGAAATAATCATGCACTTTTGAATTTCTGACTGTATAATAATGTTATGCATGTGTTATAAATGAGTTATAAGCAATACATTTGCTTATGCAGAGATTCTACTATGAATATTATGTAACAATCTCTTTCTATCTCTATAAATGATGCGTTTAGGTGTGTATGATGATTTTCATGTGTTGTGGGTAATCTAGCAAAGTCTCTGAGAAGCATTTGTGGAGATACTCTTAACGAGGACCTGAAACAAGATGCATTTAGCAATAGATATATGTTTGTGGTTACCTTGTTTTTCACAAAGAGAAATACAGCCCTATATCAAATCAGTTCACCTGAGACAGTGTGCACCACTATTCATAAATTAATCAGAAGGTACAGTATATACAATGAATCAGCTCTGCCCATTACAAAAAAAACCCCTGCAGATCCTATTTGCCTTGAACGATGACGACAAAAGGCTCACCAAAATAAGATTTAAGCAAAGAGAGCCGTGGCAATCCATGGCATGACTGTCGAAAGTCAGCCGTACTCAAAAATGGGGTTTTCTTGTCTATACTATATTGCCTATATCTCAGTGGTTCAAGACATCTTGATACTGTCAGCATGTGCTGTAGTTTCTCTCCTTGCATTGAACCTCATGATTATATAATGAAGTTATTTCATCAGTGAAATAAGTGAACAGATTCGGAGCATGCACTCTATTGGTTGATGCATTTGCTTATGGCAGTCTTTAAGGAAAGAGCAGAGTAATCTAAATTTCACTTGCATCACATAACTGATGTTCTATGTATTTTCCAAAAGATTTTCTAATACTTAAAATTTGAATATTTTTCACATTGACTTCATGATACAGCTTGCAATATACTAAATCCTCCGTAACTACCAGTTTTTTATTACCGACTTTTTCATCTGTTTGAAGAAACAGTCGGGAGTTTATTTAGACTACCTGATGGTGGCTTAAAGAGAGTAATTTGTGCCTTACAATGATGAAACCTACAGCTTGCTCTCAGTGGCTGACAGTATAATTGGAAGTAAGACAGGGAAGCACATTTGAAAAGACATATTAGTCACTAATTAAGTCACATGCATTTTTCTCTTCCCGTGACACATTCATCATCCTTTAAATCCCTTCATGTGTTACTCTTGAATAAGTGTGAAGCTGTGTTTGTACGTGTGAATGTGTATGGATGTGAGATGGATGTGGAAACGCACACAAAGGGCACATGGGTAGTAATTATCTCTCAGCCGATATAACCTGGACGACGCACTGGAAATTGTAAACTGTTTTGCCAACTGAGCTATTAGAAAGTTGGATTTTCACAGTGTTTATGGAGGTAATGCAATTAAAGATGCTCAAAGAGATTTGCATGATTTCTGTCAAACTTCCTACATTTAAATAGACCATTCCTTCAACCCAATGTCATAAAACACATAATGGCAGGAAGTTCTCTGACTGGCTCATAAAAAAACGAAACAAAACAAATCCTTATTTTTTATTAATTATATTTTTGCACAGTTACATTTTACTTCATTATTGACTATAATATCGATATTTGAAGGCTTTCAACACGGACTGTATAATGTTGACATCTATCTTTGGACACGGAGAGCAAATTTTATGAGGGATTCATAGACAACGATAACAAAATCTGAAAACATTAATGATGCTCAAGAAGGAAACGATGCAACAAGAGTGGAAATAATTTGAATACGATGATCAAGGTCACATACTTATTTTGTCCTTGGATAAATATGTAAGTATCTTATTTAGCTTCTGTAATTAATAATAATAATAATAATAATAATTACATAATTTTCATTAAAAGTTTGCCCCACCCCACAAATTTACTAATACATTGTGTTGTCTTCTTTAGCATCAATTAATGTTTAAAAACCTATATGGAAATTGCGAGAACCGTGCTTTATGAATGATTACTGTACGTACGATAACTAATGAAAGATACAGATGTGGAATCTCAGTAATGAAAAACATGATACTGAGCGTCATTAGGGCGACCACCATTAAACAAACCAAATGTGGGACGATTATAAGTTTGTGTGTGGACATGTTACCAACACTAAAACATAAACTGAAACTGTTATATAAAGTTTATCTAACTTAATAATAAAAAAAAATATTGTATTCTGGATTTCAGCTGATAAAAATTCTTTGTACTTTAGTCACTTACAGAACACAGCATTACATCACAATGTAACATAACACGTCTTTATTTTACATGACATTTAAATTCAACATCACTGAGCCCAAAGGCATCATGCAGATCACTATTCCTGAAACAGTTCTGACCAAGTCCAACTAAAATCCAACAAAATACATAATGAACAAATAAAATGTAAAACAACATGAAATTAGATCATTGACAGTCTTATATATATTAACAGTATATTAAACCAAAAATTCTGTTGTCTTCCAGCATTAGAGATCACACTGGGCTGACATAGAAAAGCTGCTTTTACACAGCCTGCCAAACACTCCTTCATATACCCAGGTATATGTCCCGGCCCAGTCATTACTGAAAGAACATTTTCTCTTTTTTGTTGCCATTATGCCGCCTTGTAAAATTAACTTACCGAATTATCCACTTGTTTTCTGACAGAAACACATGAACGAATCAACGCTCCACATTTTTATTGACAGCGTCACAACCCACTAGTGTCGGTGTTTACTCCTGCGCTTTCAACCATTGGACAGGATTTATAAACGGCTGTTGTATTTGTACTTCTGACGAAGCGCTGTTAAATACAGGTGAAAAACTACACCGCAAAAATAATAAATAAAATGCTTTCTTAAAAAGGCAAAAGAACACATGCACGTTTTCTTAATATGATAATTAATAACCAACAGACTGATGAAAATACGGGACATTTTCTCAATATGCGACGTGCGGGACAAGGGCTGAAAATCACCCTAAGCGTCATGCAGAAATCATATTCAAAGTCTTGGATAGAATAGAGAAACTATCAGTCTCTTAAGTCTCAGTCTCAGTCTCAGTCTCATTTTATTTACAGGAAATGTTTGTATGCGTCCATGCTGCACATCATATTTCCCCAGACTGTGGATCGCCCTTCGTCATTCGTAGGGCAAAATCAGGAATTCAAATAGCATTGGGCGGGAGAATATGAGGAAGACTCTCTCCGATTCCCTGCTCTCATTCTCCCTCCTTTTCTCTCCTTGTCTGCCCTCTGTTCTCTCTCTCTCTCTCTCTCTCTCTCTCTCTCTCTCTCTCTCTCTCTCTCTCTCTCTCTCTCTCTCTCTCTCTCTCTCTCTGTCTCTCTCTCTCTCTCTCTCTCTCTCTCTCTCTGTCTCTCTCTCTCTCTCTCTGTCTCTCTCTCTCTCTCTCTCTCTCTCGCTCTCTCTCTCTCTCTGTCTCTCTCTCTCTCTCTGTCTCTCTCTCTCTCTCTCTCTGTCTCTCTCTCTCTCTCTCTCTCTCTCTCTCTCTCTCTCTCTCTCTGTCTCTCTCTCTCTCTCTCTCTCTCCGTCTCTCTCTCTCTCTCTCTCTCTCTCTCTCTCTCTCTCTCTCTCTCTCTCTCTCTCTGTCTCTCTCTCTCTCTCTGTCTCTCTCTCTCTCTCTCTCTCTCTCTCTCTCTCTCTCTCTCTCTCTCTGTCTCTCTCTCTCTCTCTGTCTCTCTCTCTCTCTCTCTC
>NW_027508808.1:1475000-1500000 GCF_051911475.1 Siphateles boraxobius | reverse complement strand
GTGGATGTCCCGGGCCAGAGTTGTGCCAACATCACAATGTGCGCAGCAATATCCACTGATGGACTGCTGTTACACAAACCACTAATTGGGCCATACAACACTGAAAGTCTCCTTGCGTTCCTGCATGATCTCTATGGAAGGGTTGTGCTAGGAGAGGAAAGGGATGCAGAGAGAAGAAATCCGCCAACATTTATAATTGTATGGGACAATGTGGCATTTCACCACTCCCGTGCAGTCACCGAGTGGTTTGCAGCCCATCCCAGAATGGTGTCACTTTTCCTCCCACCCTACTCTCCATTCCTTAAACCCCATAGAGAAATTATTTTCCTCATGGAGGTGGAAGGTTTATGACCACCATCCACATGATCAAATGTCCCTCCTGGACGCAATGAATGCTGTATGCCAGGACATATCAGCAGAAGATTGCCAGGGATGGATCAGGCATGCCAGAAGATTCTTTCCTAGGTGTATTGCCCTAGATGACATAAGATGTGATGTGGATGAGAACCTGTATTGAAGCATTCTGCATCATGTCTGATTCATTCCAGTAACCTCTATTGCAGTGAATTATAAACAGAGATTGTATAATGCTACATGTTGTTAGTGTTCTTTAGGTCATTGTTTTCTGGGTTACAAAGTGTGTTTGTTGGCTGTCAACCTTTGCCAGTGTTATGAAAGAATGTGTTGATTTGAGAAATGAATGAAGTGTTTTGGTAGTTTTAGTGCATTTTGAATGTGAAATTAACTGCTGTGCTGAACTGAAAGCTGGTTAGGAGAACTGTGTGAAGAGTTTTGAAAAAGTGACCTGAGTATTGAGAAATGTGTCCTAGCGACTGTAAAAAACTGTAAATAACTTGCAATTTTGCTACAGTGTGTCTCTGGAGGTTTTATATTTAACAGTTTAGACTAGCAGTGCCTCAGTTATTTCTCATAAGAAGAAATTAACCGAAAATAAGAACTGTGCACAACAATAGTCGCATCTAAAAGCCTTAGGTCAGATACAGTAATACAGCTGTTGAATATTGAGACAATACTCATACGTCACCCATCATAACTCAACATAACTCGTCACACTCACCCGTACACACATAAATATCCTGACTCGTTTCCCTCCATCATCCTCTCCCTTTCAATTTCTGTCTTTCGATCCATTCCTTCCTTTTCCTCTTTAGCAAGACCTCCGAGAGGCTGTGACACCTTTATCAGACTTGTTTGTTTGCTGAATCAATGGTTGCGGTGTAATCTGAATGGAGGAGCGGAAGCAAAGGTGAGTCTATTTGCAAACACAATCACAGCAATATATCCAGCAGAGCCCTGAGGAACCATCTGCCCGCTCAACCTCCTAAAACACACACTCAATCTACAATGAGGGTCTATTCAGCAGCTACAAACAGCAGATGCTGACAGGTTATTAGCATCATAGGATTTATTCAGTCATTAACAGTCAAGAGTTTCTGAGTCAACGGTTAATTTTCGTCATGGTTTCAAACGAAAGAATCACTCATGGCACTGACATGTTTTCAACTGGGCTCAGATCCACTAACGCAACTGGAGTAGCTCGGCTTGTGTGTACATTTGTGATTTATAATTGTCCTCTGTAACTAGTTTTGGGTTAACGTCACCAGGAACACTTCCTTGTAAAATACTGGGGATATTCAGTAATATTAATGAATGAATTTAAAACCCAGCAGGGACAATACATGCTGAACATATGCTATTCATTCGCAGATTCATTGATTCATTATTTGATTCATTGATTGATTTAGAATTTGTATATGTGTGCCAGAAGATTAGCTGATTCAATAGCCTAATTCATTTGGCATTAGCCAGCTAGCATGCAATGCTTTAGTGGGTGATTATGTCTGGTTGCACTGCAATACTAGAAAGTCAGATTCAGTTTCTTGTATTCTACAGGCCCAATAAATGTTGCTGATAGAGTTGGATTCAGAGCAGCTTGGCTCAGTACAACAACAGAAATTCATTCTGACTCTAGCAAGCCTCAGTGTGACAGTACAAACAGTGCAGCAATTATATCAACCGCATTAATTATTAGCCTTGTCCACCTTTTTTCAGACAGAGATGTCATGTCAGATGAAGTCCACATTAATTTGTCATTGGTTAGAAGTGGGCTATTAGTTTAAAATGTGGGCTGGTTACAGATGGTGAGAAACTCATAACGATTTGTGGTGAATTATGAAGAACATTCAGAATAATTGACAATAATTTTACAGTCACATGTCAGTCCAGCAAGTATTTAATGATTCGCTAAGCTCTGCCCGCTCTTGATTACAGTAGATCCATATATAGCCCTATTTCCATAAACAACACTAATTTCGCTAAAATGTGCTTGCTGGAGTAAGTAAATATGTAATGTTTATTATTCATATATGGACTCAAATAAATTCTGGGATTGAAAAGAATTCCTCTCAGTTACACTTTACTTAGTAATTCTACTAACTATAAGTAACTTTGCAACTACATTTCAACTAACTCTCATTTATTTGAAACTATATATGTCACCTAACTCTCATTAGAGTTTTAGTAGACTGTTTTGTTAGGGTTAGTATAATTAGCTGACTTTCTAAGTTACTTATAGTTAGTAGAATGTCTAAATTGGACTATCGAAACAAAGTGTAAGTGAGGAGAAGCCGTAACGGGATTGGGGGCTCGTCCGGGATGTGGATCTGGGACCTCTTGCACCCCAAGCGTGAATCATACAGCTTTCTCTGACATTTTTCAGTAAAATATATAAAATTATTAAAAAACTGCGGTTAATTAAAATTAAGACTGCTGAAAAACAGAGAATAGTATATTTTGAAAATATTAATATAAGTAAACTGAGTTGTTTATAATGTTTATATGAATGTATCCACAAAATAGTGTACAATACAAACTACAATGCACACTTTGTTAACGAATCACTCGAAAGTCATTTATTTACTTTTTCAATTTTTATATGCCGTCAGACGTTGTTGAAATGACGCGTTGCTATGGGTTATATCTTGCTTCGGACTTGACTGACAGACTGGCATTCGGACACATGTCCACTTTTTTTTGTTGTTGCAATTATTCTGCTAATTGTACATATAAAATACAAGAATTTTATGTCAGTAGTCCCATATTCATAACTGTGACCACAAAGTCTGTTTACAATGTCTTTATACAGTGTGTGTGTAATATTCATTCCTTCTATCTTTCCTTCCGTAAAGGTTGAGATTTGCTTCAAAAATAACAAATGATCACTAATATAAGATCAGTTTTATAAAGCTGAACATCTGCTCCCTGCTTTCACAGTTAGTTATCACCCCTGAAAATCTTCAATGGCATCGGCATTCTGCCAAACATGCTTTCAGTGCCGTTATTAGAGTGACTTTTAGAGCCGACTATTAGAGCTGAAAGATGTGAAATATGACACGTCTATATGATAGATCTGCATCTCACGTCTCACAATGCCTCTGGAACATGGCCAACTTAAAATTCATGTACATTTAATAGTCATATTTTCAGAGTAATTGCAATAATTATCTGTATCCCTGAATCTTGGTACAGAGAAAAAGGAAAAAGAAACTGCAAAGAGATGTTTAAATGAAACCAGGAATATGATGTATGCGCTTCACCATTGCAGTAGAAAATAACAGTATAACAGTCTTCTCATGAATGTTTGGTTATATATTTACATAACAAAAACAACACTTCATAGGATAGGTAGTAATGATTTGTAGCCTGGGAAAACCCAGACGAACTTCCGGCAAATTTATATTTGCTCTGCAAGTTAGTCTGGCAAAGAGCCCATTCAAGCTCATTTCCAATCTTTCCAAATCGAGGCACCAATCACAAACGTTGAGGCGGGCTTTGCAAGATGACGATCGATCTGATTTGTTTTAAGGTCTATGCAATTGCTTACAGAGGCATTTGAGCGACATCCGTTGGTGACGCCCCTTTGAAATGAGCTGTTGATGAACCTTCCCCAGACCCTAACTCAGTTACGACTGAGAAGGGTCCGGTTTTAACCAGGCTAAATGATTTGTCATTAAAGGCACAGTATGTAAGTTTGGCCACTAGAGGTCGCGTATTCAAAACAATAACAGGCGTAGCTTGATGACGGCGTGAGTGAATGTGGAATCATGAAAAACATTCTGACGGGACTCAAGCAGAAATCATGTTTATTGATGAGCTAATGTTTTCAAGTTTTATTAATGTTACTGTGGTATGAAGGAGGACGGGGCCGAGAGCCTGGGTCATTTTATCTTGCTGTTTTTATAATGCTAACATGCTGCAGCTACTTTCGTTATGTTGTTTATGCCTATTTTACAATTAAAATGACGATTACATTTAACATTCACCTCATTCTTCCCTGAACTTGAGCTTTGCTACAGTTACGTTTGATAACTTAAATTCACATTATTGTATTTCATTCTAATGAAAGTACCTTTACAGGACACTTTATCTGATGATGAGTTAGGATTGGGGTAACACAGTGTTTTACTTGATCAAAACAAACATACTAAAATGTACATTTACATACTGTAAGTGTGCTGAAAGTTGTTATAACATTAATCTGTGCATTTGCTTGGCGGCTGGTATCAGACACTTGTTGCACATATCAGTTTTGAAATTAGAATATAATATCAATAAAAGCTGGATGAATTGTGTAGCTAAATATCATGCAATTAATTTTAAAACATTGTATGGTGGAGAAAATGCTGTATTAAGTGCTAGTAAAAATAAAGCTCTTTCTGATTATACACTTGACAACATAGTATTATCGGATTTAATTATGTTTAAAAACATGTTACTCTCTGTAAATCAAGAGAGTTTCAAACAATGAGACCAACCATAATATTGATTAGTTTTCTGTCCAAACAGTTGCTCAGCTGTCTAATTAAACACATATTATATTAAAACATCTTTGTTGTTTCCATGGTCTCTATGGTAGTAAAAACAGAAATCAAGGGTAAGGTGGATATTAAATAATTGACAGTTGACACAATGATTGATAGACAGATAGATAGATAGATAGATAGATAGATAGATAGATAGATAGATAGATAGATAGATAGATAGATAGATAGATAGATAGATAGATAGTCCATTGACTTCAATGGGCCTTTGACGAGTTTTTTTCAGTGTTTAGAAACTAGACGGTCATTGGATAAATCTGTGATTAAGCCCCGCCCACGGACGCTCAGCGTCTCAGGGTGAATGTAGACTGTATCTCCTTTTGATTGATTCCTTTTTGTACTATAAAAAGTTGCTGACACTGAAGCTATTCGAGATCAGTCCCATCGCGGATTTTGCAAGTTTACTCGAAAGACAAACTGCTGTAACTTATTTCTTGGTATTTGCTTGGCGAAATTGCTTGCCAATTTTCATTATACATTTCACACAATTATACACCACATTCCTTGTTTCAGTTTAACCTAATTCCCACATTTCCTCCGTCGAGTTTAATATTTTTTTAGACCGTTTGTTCATTCATTCATTCATTCATACAATAGGCTAGGCTATAAATAAATGGACAATTTTTAAGATGCAGGCAGAAAATTAGCTTCCCCTCTTTGAAAGAACAGCAGTTGCCACTGATAGATAGATAGATAGATAGATAGATAGATAGATAGATAGATAGATAGATAGATAGATAGATAGATAGATAGATAGATAGATAGATAGATAGATAGATAGATAGATAGATAGATAGATAGATTGATTGATGATAGATAGATAAATAGATAGATGATAGATAGATAGATAGATAGATAGATAGATAGATAGATAGATTGATGATAGATAGATACATAGATAGATAGATTATATATATAGATAGATAGATAGACAGATAGATGATAGATAGATAGATAGATAGATAGATAGATAGATAGATAGATAGATAGATAGATAGATGATAGATAGATAGATAGATAGATAGATAGATAGATAGATAGATGATAGATAGATAGATAGATAGATAGATAGATAGATAGATAGATAGATAGATAGATAGATAGATAGATAGATAGATAGAAGCCATTAAGTTTATCATCTATTCATCAGTTAACACTGTTAAGATAAAGTTTGATGAATGATTCTCTATGTAAAGCTCTCTTCAGTAATACAGTTGTTTTGGTGGCTGATCCTGGGCAAGTCGTCCTGAACACGGTGTGAAATCCTCCCAGGGATCGGATGAATGGATCTCTGTGTGTGTGTGTGTGTGTGTGTGTGTGTGTGTGTGTGTGTGTGTGTGTGTGTGTGTGTGTGTGTGTGTGTGTGTGTGTGTGTGTGTGTGTGTGTGTGTGTGTGTGTGTGTGCAGGAACATATACGGGACGAGCTCCTGCATGACGCCGGTCCTCAGCGCTCTTAGAAAGGGCTTTATGAATAATGAATAGCTCCGTGTCTGTGTCTGGGTCTGAGCTCGGTGTCTCTGCTGGCTGCTGCAATACTCTGACACTCCTGCCATCGGCGGCTCGGCCAGTTTCAGACCCAGATGGAGGAAAACAAAGGGAAGAGAAGAGAGATCTATCCTTCCGGGAAAGGGATGGAGAGAAGGAGATAAGTGACTAGTGCTGATGAGTCAATGGATGGGATGGGCCTGTTCCTAACAGACGAAAAACGAGACAGCGAGAGAGAGAGAGAGAGAGAGAGAGAGAGAGAGAAACAGAGGGCAGACAAGGAGAGAAAAGGAGGGAGAATGAGAGCAGGGAATCGGAGAGAGACTGTGGATGAGTCGAAGAGAAAGCCAGGCCTGACAGAGGAAAATACAGTGTCATGGCAAAAGATATGATAAGCTAACGCATTCTCATCCTTTGGCGTCATATGTGACGCCATATGACAAAACGGCGAAATACTACGCACATGGCACCCTTTATCGTCAATATAACACACTCTGTGATGGGAAGGTTTAGGTGTGGGGTAGGGTCTGCGTCTCATATTCACGCTAAAGGATGCCAGTCAACTTTATGACGCTTTGGGTTCGCGTGTTATATTCACGCTAAAGGGTGCCATGTGCGTAGTATTTCGCCGTTTTGTCATATGGCGTCACATATGCCGCCAAAGGATGAGAACGGGCTCGATAAGCACAGAAAGCTGAGACAGACAATGAAGAGAGATTTACACTCACTAATTAAAGGGACAGTACACCCAAATATAAAATATGCTGTCATCAGAAAGGATGCAAAAGCATCATAGGCCCTGTTTATACCTGCTATTAAGATGCATTTTGGTCGATTGGATGACAAGTAGACGAGGGAAACACATTTTTAATCTGTCTCTTTTGTCCTGATTACTTCGAGGCGAGGGTCTATGGGCAGGTAAATGTATCGACTTCTTAAGATTTTTCGATCTACTGGACACAATATGGGCATAATGTTAACGCAGTAGGTCGGTAGGCGGAGAGTAGGCGGTCTTTTGTGGCTGTTCGATCACATTCATCCACATGAGCATCTAAACTACGAAAGCAATCCGGTCGAATGCGTTTTCAACTACCTCTGGAAGTGTTAGAATGTTTTACACCCCGTTTACACCTGGATTAGCATCGTTCACTTGTGATCTCATCGACCAGATTGATGTTAATACCAGGTGTAAACAGGTGACCATAAAGTCACATGACTCACGCACCATGTTCCAGGTTTTTTAAACTGAGCAACGGACCACAATTGGATATTCACCTCATGTGTGTGTCTGTAAACAACTGCAACTGGATTGAGTCAGTGAGTTGAACTGATTAGTGAATGAATCATTCAGACAGAATCAACAGATTCATTGAACAGATCAAGCTTTAAAGAATGATTCATTATTCGCTATGTTTCTTATGAACTCGAACGGCATGAGAATAATCGATGTACATTAAGACATTTGCAGTGTATTACAAAATTTCGGAGAAGTTGTTTAAATATGCAAATGAGACATTACCTAATGCAATATGCCCAAATTTGCATTCATTTCCAGGACAGAAATCTGACCATTGGATAACTGGATAAATTGTGAAGTTTAGTGTATTTAGGTGTTTCTGAATTTTGAGAAAACTGCCTTTAAATATATGTACTGTATTGTAAGTGAAATGGATATAAAATGCAATAAAATTAACACTTAAATGTGCATTTGGGATGTTTTCTTTCGACTAGTCTGAAAAAAGGGGAGCAGAATACCCCAAAATCTCAAGATTGACCAGTGCATAAAAAACGTCCCGGGTTACGTATGTAACCCTAGTTCCCCGAAGGGACGGACGCTGCGTGTAATTGCAGTGGGAACGCCCTCCAGCGTAACGCGTCTGAAGCATGAATGAAATCAGTCAATGGAGATATGGAGCGTCATAGCGAGTGACGTCATCGACCAGGAAGTTATAAATATCCCCTGAGCACACAATACGCCAGCTTAAAGTTACTTAAGCAAGCGACCCAAGGGGGATGCCGGGAGTATGGCAGGACACGCAGCGTCCGTCCCTTCGGGGAACTAGGGTTACATACGTAACCCGGGACGTTCCCCTACAGGGACTACCGCTGCGTGTAATCGCAGTGGGAACGCAATACCAATATCCCCATACGACCAAATCCACGTCGTGTGTCATTAGGAGACACAAACCGATGAGAGAACCTGAGCCCCGGGAGTGGAGCTAAGATCAAGGGAATAAAATCTAACGAAAGTGTGCGGTGAGGACCAGCCTGCCGCATCACAAACGTCCTGAAGAGAAGCTCCTGAAAGAAGAGCTGTAGAGGCAGCCATACTCCTGGTGGAATGAGCCCTTACAGCCAAAGGTGAAGGCTGATGGGCCGAACCGTAAGCAAGCGAGATGGCCTCGACCACCCAGTTGCTCATCCTTTGCTTAGATGCCGGACACCCTTTCTTAGATGACCCAAAACAGACAAACAGTTGTTCCGATCTCCTCCACAGGGCAGCTCTGTGGACATAAGCATCTAAAGCCCTAACGGGGCACAGCAAATTAAGTCTCTTCTGGTCTGACGTCAGAAAAGGCGGAGGACAGAAAGCCTGCAGAACTGTAGGTCTAACAAAAGTAGTTGGCACCTTAGGAACATAACCTGGTCTCGGACAGAGAAAGGCCTTAACCATACCAGGAGCAAATTCCAGGCAAGAGGGAGCCACCGAAAGTGCTTGAATATCTCAAATTCTTTTTAGAGATGAGATAGCGAGAAGAAGGATAGTCTATAGCGTAACAAACTTTTCCGAAACTTGCTCGATGGGCTCGAAGGAGCTAGGGAGAGACCTTCTAAGACGATGGCCAGATCCCAAGCTGGTACCCTCGTGCAAACTGCAGGCCTCAGCCTCAAGGCGCCACGAAGGAAGCGAGATATAAGTGGGTGTCTCCCGAGAGAACCTCCGCTCGAAGGGGTGTGGTAAGCAGCTAAGGCCGCCACGTAGACCTTCAATGTGGAGTGGGATAACCCTGTGGAGAGACGGTCCTGCAGGAAATTCAGCACTGTACCAACCGGGCAGTTAACTGGGTCCTGCTGGCGCTCTCCACACCAAGAGGTGAAAAGTTTCCACCTCGCGGCATATAACTTCCTCGTGGCGGGAGCTCTGGGTTGGAGGATGGTCTCAACGACCTTAGTCGAGAGACCAGAATCTATGAGCTGGGCCCCCTCAGAGGCCAAGCCCACAGCCTCCATTGTTCTGGGCGGGGGTGAAGGATCGACCCACTCGCCTGAGAGAGTAGATCTCTCCTGATCAGTATCTCCAGGGGAGAGCCGTCGAGGAGAGACACTAGGTCCGCAAACCATACTCGGGCCGGCCAGAACGGGGCTTTTAGCAGAAGACTGAGCCCGTCCCGGCGAACCCTCTCCAGAACTCCCGGGAGCAGAGCGATCGGGGGAAAAGCGTACAAACGTGACCTCGGCCACAGATGTACCATCGCGTCCAACCCCAGTGGGGCTGGCAGGCTGAGAGAGAACCACAGTGGACAGTGTGATGTCTCTCGGGAAGCAAATAGGTCTACCTCGGCACGACCGAAATGTTCCCATAGGAGCTCCACCACCTCGGGGTGAAGACTCGGGCTCGACTCGGCGAGACCCGGGCCTCGGCCCCTGCTTCGACAGGATGTCTGCCCCCTGATTTAAATACCCCGGGAGATAAATAGCTCTCAGAGAAAGAATTTTCCCCTGGGACCATAGAAGGATCTGACGTGCCAGTTTGTAAAGTGGGCGAGAACGCAGACCCCCCTGATGGTTGATATAAGAGACCACGATGTGTTGTCTGACCGGACAAGAACATGGTGGCCCCTTAGGTCTGGGAGGAAATGTTTCAGTGCCTGAAACACTGCCAACATCTCTAGACAATTTATGTGCCATAGACGGTGATGGTCCTCCCACAGACCCCACCCCGTGAGAGAGGCATCTGTCGTTAGCATAACGCGACGACAAGGAGCTCCCAACACAGGGCCTTGGGACAGAAACCGAGGATCTTTCCACATAACCAGGGCGCGATGACACCGTCACGAACTCTTGATCATGCGAAGCAGATTTCCCCTCGGGGAGAATCCCCTGGTTCTGAGCCACCACTGTAACATGTCTCATGTGCAGGAGGCCAAAAGGTATCACGTTGGACGCAGCTGCCATGAGACCTAACAGTCTCTGGAACTGTTTTACAGTGGATGAATGGCCTAGCTTGACCTGATCTACTGCGGCGAGAATCGAAGCAACACGAGCAGGTGACACCTGTGCCTGCATCGTCGTTGAATCCCACACTACACCGAGAAAAGTGGTTCTCTGTAATGGAGAAAGAACACTCTTCCTGGCGTCGCGCCTCAACCCCAACCTCTTGATGCGCAAGAACGACATCTCGATGCCGAACCGCCTGTTGTTCTGATTGAGCTAGAATTAACCAATCGTCTATATAGTTCAGAATACAGATGCCCTGCAGCCTCAGCGGGGCTATAGCTGCATCCATACACTTCGTGAACGTGCGGGGTGACAGTGCTAGGCCGAACGAAAGAACCCGATATTGGTAAGCTTCACCCCCGAAAGCGAACCTCAGGAACTTCGAGCCCGTTCTCATCCTTTGGCGGCATATGTGACGCCATATGACAAAACGGCGAAATACTACGCACATGGCACCCTTTAGCGTGAATATAACACGCGAACCCAAGGCGTCATAAAGTTGACTGGCATCCTTTAGCGTGAATATGAGACGCAGACCCTACCCCACACCTAAACCTACCCATCACAGTGCGTGTTATATTGACGATAAAGGGTGCCATGTGCGTAGTATTTCGCCGTTTTGTCATATGGCGTCACATATGACGCCAAAGGATGAGAATGCGTTGGAACTTCCTGTGTTGAGGGAGGATAGATACGTGGAAGTAAGCGTCCTTTAGATCTATCGTGACGAACCAGTCCTCGGATCTGATTTGACACGATCTGCTTGTATTTAAGAGACGCAGATCTAGAAAGGGACGCAGCCCTCCATCTTTTTTCGGAAAGATGAAGTACCGGCTGTAGTATCCTAACTCCCTGCTGGGTGGAGGAACCCGCTCTATAGCTCCTTTCGCCAGGAACTCTACTAAGGGAACCAGCCTCTCGAGGCTGGCCTCTGGATGAACATCCCGAGTGACAGACACAGCGCCCTGTAACGTACTGGCAGGGAACAGCTGGTTTGGGCACTCCACAACCCTCCTCGGAGGGGGCGAGCGTCCCTCGGGAAAACGCTCGCCAAGTCTCTCTACGCCCTGTATAGGCAGGGTTAGTAGAGCAGACCCCTGAGGGCATCGGGAAAGACAGGGCACCCTGTTTTTGTGCAGTGAACTCAAGTCTTCCACGATGGGGACCACCCTCAGAGTCCTGACGTTCAGCACGTCAGGATTTTTTCGACGCGGCCTTCTTGGCGATAATGACTGTCCTCAGATCAGCCCTACCCCGAGAAGGTCGCGCCGGAGAGCGCCCCGCCTCGTCCCTCCAGTTTCTCTGCGGGGGGGCACGAGACGCGACACTCCGTTTCTGCTGCGCTCTTTTTGAAGTACTCGGCAGCTGGGACTGCCCTCGCTCAGCAGCCCCAGCGACACGCACTTTAAGGGGCATAAATTTCTGAAAAGCAGCCGCCTGTTTCTTCTCTTCCTGGAACCTCTCCGTGACAGAGTGAAGAGCATCACCGAAGAGGCCCGCAGGCGAAACTGGAGCATTTAAAAGGAAAGTCTTATCTTTCTCCTTCATTGAGGTCTGACTCAACCACAAGTGTCTCTCTGTGGCCACCATGGCTGCCATAGACCGATAGATTTAGCCGGCCGATAGATTTAGCGGTCTCCTTGGTGGCCCGGAGAGTGAGATCAGCAGTCTGCCTGAGCTCATTAATCATATCCACAGAAATTTCACCCCCCTCACAAGCATCTTTAAGCAGGTCTGCCTGATAAGCCTGCATAACGGCCATAGTGTGTAGACATGCAGCCGCCTGACCCGCCGCCGAGTAAGCCTTCCCCACTAACATAGAAGTATTTTTTAGTGGCTTAGAGGGCAGAGCCGGTGCTTTAAGTGAAGATGACGAAGCAGGAGAGAGATAGCTAGCGAGCGTCTCCTCTGCCTTCGGCATGGTCACGTACCCTGAAGCTTTTGCACCAAAAATGTTTCCATAAGCATTAGACTGGTTAGTATAAATTCTATTTGAAACAGGTCTAACCCAGGTCTTTGAAACCTCAGAGTGAAGATCTGGGAAGAATGGTAAGCACCGGCGAGAAGGCTGAGGACATGCAGATAGAAGTCTATCATCTAATTTGCTTTTATTTCTAGACTCCTGCCTATCAGTTGGCCACTCGATGCTGAGCTTTTCAACAGCCCGAGATAACACATCTATCAGCCCATCTTCAGCAGTATGCTGGAGTGACGAGTCAGTTCCTTCTGATGCAAAACTTTCGACATCGAGCTCCTCATAACTGGATAATCTAAGTTCGACATCATGTGCCTCGACCCGGGCTGAAGTAACCGCCGCAGCGCGTGCTTCCAGAGCCGGGTGAGAGGCACTAGATCTCACTGGAGATAGCTGAGATAGGGTGGAGCCCGTCTCAACGTCGCCAGTGAGATCCATCTGCGAGCCCCAAGACAAGCGCCGCCGCTCTGCCTCAACAGAAGCGCAGACGAGCGCAGAGTTCTCAAGGGAAAACGCTCGCAATGCTCACAATCGACCCTCTCGAGAGCCGACTGGGCATGCTGCAATCCCAAACAAGCAACACACAGCTGATGTGTATCCCCACCCGTGATGTATCGTGTACAGGGGGAAACACACTTTCTATATTGCTCGCTCGTCACTTTGACACTCATATTGGTTTTTTATATATATATATATATATATACATATATAGTGAGAAACTCCTGTCTAAACAGACAAACACAATCGCTAGATTTCAGACACACACAGAGCTTGCTGAAGTAACAAAAAGCTGGCGTATTGTGTGCTCAGGGGATATTTATAGCTTCCTGGTCGATGACGTCACTCGCTATGACGCTCCATCTCTCCATTGACTGATTTCATTCATGCTTCAGACGCGTTACGCTGGAGGGCGTTCCCACTGCGATTACACGCAGCGGTAGTCCCTGAAGGGGAACAATGTTTTTTTTCTCTCTAGTGTCTTGCCTTCGACACTGGAGTGAACCTTCAAAATTATTCTAAACATTTTTTGTTTATGCAATTTAAGCTTCTGCTTTCAAACAGATTACTCCGAAAACGGGAAAAATAGAGTTTGAAAAACTGTAAACAAGTCAGGACACACACATGTTTTCTAGCACTGTTCAAAAGACAGTGACGCCACTGCATTAACAACTAGTTGCTCCATTTGGTTTTGTACACAGTATGCAAATTTAATGTAAAAGCGGTCTTCACTTGCATTAATATGCATGCAGCCAGTGTGAAGCGTATGCCTTCATCCAACCAATCAGTGTTGAGGAGTACGGTGAAATCATGAGCATGACTGAATGCCACACACTAAGCACACACTTACATGCACACACTATATCTATTGAGTCCAGTGATGTTCAGATAAAAACATCCATGCATGTGTGGCTTTCACAGTAACCTGCATGATTCCATGCCTACAACATTTACAAACAACACACGCTCATGCACTTCCTAGTCCTAACCAGACAATTGTGTATGAGATTGAAGTTAAGTGAGGTATAGTGATGCTATTTTACGGTAAATGCTTTTTGCACAAGGAAAGAAGGAAGATCTCATGCATGTCATTCGACACTCTGGGAAGCCCATGGAAACATGATCTATCGTTAACTTATCGCAGAAACAAAACTTGACAAGACTAGTCAACATGAAATCAAAATGTACCATGTTTTGCATGTTGCTGGTGTAATTGTGGACAATTCCTCAGTGAACGTTATTCTAAAGTTTCTTGGCAAATGAGGTTGATGAAAAATATTGTTAACCATTAGCCAAACAGATATTGTTTTAGGCCGCTATTGCAATGCAGCCTTTTTAAAATAGTGCAAATAGTTTATGTAGGTTAACAATAATGCAATAAAGGATACGGCAATAATGGCAAATAATGATAGATTGGAAAAATAAGCGTTGCCCTTGTGATACGTCAAGAAGACACTTTAAAGGTGAACTTGATGTTCAGACTCCACGTTCCTCAGAAATGTTATTGCTCAGAGGATTCTCTTTCACAGCCCAAGGGTTAATGGAGATCTCAGATATATCTCATTGAAGGATGTTATGTTATGTCAACGTTATATGTTTATTATGTAATGTTATGTTAATGTTCTGTTACAATATGTTCTGTTGTGTTAATATTAGTTAATAGTTGTGTGTGTGTGTGTGTGTGTGTGTGTATATATATATATATACACATAAGTAATGTTTTTTATATTTATGTTGTTACATTTTTATGTTAATATCACGCTACATTTCTGTTTTGTTAATGTTACTGTTTTATATATATGTTGTTATGCTTCCGTTGTTTTTTTACAGTGTTATTTTTTACATATGTTATAAGGTAGTTATATTGGATGTTATATAGTATGTTAATGTTATGTTTATGGTACATTATGCTACAGTATATGTTTATGCAATGCTAATGTTATGTTATAGCATGTTATGTTATAATATGTGTGTTATACACACGTGAGACTACTGGGATTATTTTTCTCAAGAAAGAATTATCTGAGGAACAGTAGGCTTTACTGAATTTTTTCTGCCTGTTTAATCTCTTAATATTTTTGTCTAATAACTTAAAACAATTGGGACATGAAAGAGATCTCATTTGGGATTTAAAAAAAAATCAATTACTCATCGACTAGCATGAACACTCATTATGTCACAGAAGTAAACTTAATGCTGTTTTGTGTTGACGTTCAAATCACTGTCAGCCTATTTTGATAGTCTTTGTATTTTGATGCAGGAAAATATTCAATATGTGAGTTATCTGTTCTAAGCCGACTGTTTCTGAATAACTCTGTGCGTGTTATTCTGTCTATGTTTATTTGTATGTATGAGGGAAATGTGTGTTTTGCATGCTGGTCTTCTTTAAATGGCCACTGATTTTAATCTCCTGACAGAACATTCTTGACAGCTCCAGCCTGTTTGCCTCCCCTGCCACCTTCTTTACTTAACTCTCTCTCTCTCTCTCTCTCTCTCTCTCTCTCTCTCTCTCTCTCTCTCTCTCTCTCTCTCTCTCTCTCTCTCTCTCTCTCTCTCTCTCTCTCATATTCTACCTCTATTTCCCTTTCTCTAGTATTCTGACCGTTGCTCTCTGGCCCCTAAAGCCGTTGTCTCTTCTGCTCTGCGTCTGCATCTGAAAACCCAGTGGATTTAAAGGGTTTACTGTCAGCTACTCTCTCTCTCTCTCTCTCTCTCTCTCTCTCTCTCTCTCTCTCTCTCTCTCTCTCTCTCTCTCTCTCTCTCTCTCTCTCTCTCTCTCTCTGTCTCTCCCTCTCGCTCTCTCTCTCTCTCTCTCTCTCTCTCTCTCACTCTCTATCTCTCTCTCTCTCTCTGTCTCTCTCTCTCTGTCTCTCCCTCTCGCTCTTTCTCTCTCTCTCTCTCCCTCTCTCTCTCTCTCTCTCTCTCTCTCTCTTTCTCTCCCTCTCTCTCTCTCTCTCTCTCTCTCTCTCTCTCTCTCTCTCTCTCTCTTTCTCTCTCTCCCTCTCTCTCTTTCTCTCTCTCTCTCTCTCTTTATTCCTGCATGCTTCCTGCTCACGCTCATCTTTCTCTTTCTCTCTCTTCCTTCGCCACATGCTATTGCATTTTTCATGCCATTCCTTTCCATCTGGTGGCACTGTCGTTATTTTCATTATCATCTCTGTGCTTCCGTTGTCTTAGTTCGCTGGAGCGAAAGTGACCGCCAAGGTTTAGATGGGTCGTTTTCTTTCTTTGAGATATATATATATATATATATATATATATATATATATATATATATATATATATAGTGGTGGTCAGAATTAATGGCATCCCTGTAAATATGATTAATAAAATGGCTGCAAAAATAAATCTGCATTGTTTATCCCTTTGATCTTTCATTAAAAATATTTGCAAAAATCTAACCTTTCACCGAAGTAAAATAATTGAAAGTGGGGGGGAAATCACAATATGTGATACGCTGGCCATAATTATTGGCCCCCTGTTATTAAATACTTTTTGCAACCTCCTTTTGCCAAGATAACAGCTCTGAGTTTTCTTCTATAATGTCTGATGAGTTTGGAGAACAACTGACAAGAGATCTCCAGATCTGCAGATTCACAAGTTCATGTTAGTGCTTCTTCTCTTCAGTTCAGCACTCATCGTCTACAGGGTTCAGGTCAGGGAACTGGAACGGTCATGGCAGAAGCTTCATTTTGTGCTCACTTACACATTTTTGTATATATTTAGAAGTTTGTTTTGGACCGTTGTCCTGATGGGGGATCCAACCACGGCCCATTATAAGATTTCTAGCAGAGGCCGTCAGGTTTAGAATTTTTTTTTTTTTTATCTTTTACCATGATACCATGATACCATGTATCTGATCAAGATGTCCAGGACCTCCAGCAAAAAAAAAAAAAAAAATAATAATAGGCCCACGACATAAGATCCAGTAGTATATTTAACCGTAGGCATGGGGTGCTTTTTATCCCTGTTTGCACCAAACACATCTGGTGGGTTTGCTGCCAAAAAGCCATTTTTCGTTTCATCTGACCACAGAATCCAGTCCCTTCTGAAGTCCCAGTCGTGTCTGACAACTGAATATTCTAGAGTTTGTTTTTGGAGGAGCGAGGAGGATTTTTCTTGAAACCCTCCCAAACAACATGTGGTGATGTACTAGGGGTTGTTTGAGATATATATTTTAGGCTTTCTGACCCCCCAGACCAACTAATCTCTGCAATTCTCCATCTGTGATCCTTGAAGAGTCTTTGGCCACTCAAACTTCCCTCTTCACCGTGCATTTAGGCAATCTAGACACACGTCCTCTTCCTGGCAGATTCGTAACATCTTTAGTTGATTGGAACTTCTTAATTATTTCACTGATGGTCAAAATGGGAATTTTCAATTATTTAGCTATTTTCTTACGACCATGTTCTGTTTTGTAATGCTCAACAATCCTTTGATGCACATCAGAACTATATTCTTTGGTTTTACAGATTGTGATGGATGATTAAGGGAATTTGGCCTTTGTGTTTCCTCATATTTAAACTCCTGTGAAACAAGAAGTCATAGCTGGACAATTTCATGTTCCTAGTCACTCTGGTGAGCTAAAAAAAGGTGAATATGAATGGGAATATACTTCAGAGGTATTTTACTCGTAAAAAAAATTCTTGGGGTGCCAATAATTGTGGCCAACGTGTTTTGTAGAAAAACATTTTTTTCATAATGTGATTCCCCCAATCACCCCCCCCCCCCCCCCACACACACACACACTTTCAATTATTTTACTTCAATGAAAGGTTAGATTTTTGCATTTTTTTAAATGAAAGATCAAAAGCATAAACAATGCAGATGTATTTTTTACAGGCATTTTTTATCATATTTACCAGACGTGCCATTCATTCTGACCATGACTGTATATAGATTGAAAAGTCTGTGTGCATATGATCTAGATTCTGCATATGACCAGGGCTGTTTACTCTAAGAAAATGGGTGCAATGCCTATTTCAAGAAATGATGAATTAAATAAGTCACAGTACAAATATAAAATTAAAAATACTGCAAAATATGAGTTAAGACTCTAAGTTTCAGATGGAGGCAGAGACACTTTTGCTTTCCTTCAGCTCATCGTGTTCTCAATCACAGGTCTCCACTAAGAGTAACAACTGAAGATAGAGATATTTTTCACGTGGGATTGTGCATCATTTTACTCGTTCCTGCAGATTTTGAGCTCTCACCCAAAGTGCACGCACATTAAGGCACCTCTCAAAACTAAATTGAGCTCTTTTTCACTTCATATTGCGCTTAAAACAGTCAAATCAACACAAAATGCCAGTCTTGGCGACTATTCATGTAAACACAGTCAGTTATTTTTTAAGTGAATGTAAACAGTTGAGAAAGAAAACACATATTTAACAGTATAATGGATCCACGCATCAGGTCTTAAAGTGACAGCAGCCTAATAAACCTGCTGCCAAATTATGAGATAATATTTTATATATATATATATATATATATATTACAAAGCCTTTAATTAATTACAAAGCCTCTAATTAATTAGTTTAATTTTTTTAATCGAGTCCCGGCCCTATCGATTAAAAAAATTAAACTAATTAATTAGAGGCTTTGTAATTAATTAATCGAAATTAATCGCATTTTAATTGCATAAATATTTGACCCGTAGAACAGTGAGAAGTAATTTTTTGGAAAAATGTTGAAAAATTTTTAACGTGTTTAATCTTAATTAACGCGTTAAGAGTCTGTAATTAATGAATCTTAATTAACGCGTTAAAGTACCGGCCCTAATATATATATATATATATATATATATATATATATATATAAAACCCGAACACAGAGATGAGACCAAGCATGACTGATTCTGACACTGTTTGCCCCCATGATGTGCTTAAAAGAAGACCAACGGTGAAATCTTTACACTCAGCATGTGCTTGTGTAAAGTCAACATGTCTTTTAAGTGTGCTTAGATAAAATGTGTGTGTGTGTGTGTGTGTTTGTGTGTGTGTGTGTGTGTTAGTGTGGGAGAATGAGTGTGTATCTAGGATTTTTGCATCATCCTGCATGCCCCGAGAGCAGAGATCAGAAGTGAGCATCTTTCACACACAAACAGTGTCAACAGTCGGTGTCGAAACACAAGACATGATTCTGAAGAACGCTCTTGAACACAGCTGTGCTCTCGCCTCAGACGCAGAGTAAAGCTTGACTGAGAGACCGTGAGTCAGACTCACCTGCCTCGGGCCTAATTTAGCTCATATTAGCTGAGCACCCCACAAACAAGGTATTTACACATGTATAAACGTCTTTCACGCACACAAAGTCCTTCATCGGCAAAAAATACTGAATGAACCAGCAGGATAGAGCAAATGCGCTGCCTTACTAGCTGTCATTATTAAAATACACAATATATTATATATATTATGACGCAAGTGTTTTTTGCTAGTTTAAGCCCGACACAGTTTTCATTTTCACGTCCTGCGCCACGTTGCTTAAATAGCAAATGCATTTGCGGCCATTTGTGCGCCCATGGGCTGGACTGGGCACGCAACCAGGTGTGTGTTCAGGCGCATTGTTGGACCATTGCTATTTGCGCAACTGGCTTTTACCGGGAATGGGAGATGAGACTCTGATTGGTTTATTGCAAATTACCCCCAAAACACACCCATTACTCATTAAGAGAATAGAGACGACCCTTTTAGACCAGCGCCGGGACCATCGACCATTTTTCCCATCGATAAACTAGCATAAGTGGATTTGTACGCCATTAAGGCCAATTTATACTTCTGCATCGAGTGTACGCCGTAGTGTACGTCGTAGGCTATGCATGAAGGCAACGCCGTCGTGAGCATTTATACTTCTGCGTTATGTGTGTGTTAATCTGCAGTTACAGCGCCGAAACGCTAGTTGGCGGGGGAGGGTTTTAATGTTCCACTGTGTTTAGATTCCTCGCGGCTGTTTTAAGTTTAGGCTACTACAAGCAATGGCGACTGAAAGAGAATGGATCATGTTGGAGTTGGAGCTTATCGCTCGGTCACTCTGTCCATTTATATGTTTCTTCACTGAATTTTCACTGAACTTCTGAATTTAAAAATGGCGGGCGATGCAGACGAACACGCCGGAAATGCTATGGAGGAAACGAGATGCTACCAAGCCGACCAATCACAGGTCTTGTTGCAACGTGTAGTTACATTTTTGAAGAGGTGCACATCAGGGTACGGCGAAGGGTACGGTGTATGCTACACGTCTGTGCGTGTGCTACACGTCTGTGCGTACACTACGCCTTACCTACTGCGCACACCCGACGCAGAAGTATAAATTGGCCTTTAGTGCACTTGCTTTCTTATAATAGGGCCTGTATGTATATATTTCTTTTTTCTGGTGAACTTTTCCTTTAGTTGTGCTTGACAGTTTTTGACAGGTGTGTGTGATTCGGGTAAGGTTAGGGCTAGGTGTGTGTGATACGGGTAAGGTTGAGTCAGGTGGGTGTGATACGGGTAAGGTTAGGGTCAGGTGTGTGTGATACGGGTAAGGTTAGGGTCAGGTGTGTGTGATACGGGTAAGGTTAGGGTCAGGTGTGTGTGATACGGGTAAGGTTGGGTCAGGTGTGTGTGATACGGGTAAGGTTAGGGTCAGGTGTGTGTGATACGGGTAAGGTTAGGGTCAGGTGTGTGTGATACGGGTAAGGTTGGGTCAGGTGTGTGTGATACTGGTAAGATTGGGTCATGTGTGTGATAAGGGTAAGGTTGGATCAGGTGTGTGTGATACTGGTAAGGTTGGGTCAGGTGTGTGTGATACGGGTAAGGTTAGGGTCAGGTGTGTGTGATACGGGTAAGGTTAGGGTCAGGTGTGTGTGATACGGGTAAGGTTGGGTCAGGTGTGTGTGATACTGGTAAGGTTGGGTCAGGTGTGTGTTACTGGTACGGTTGGGTCAGGTGTGGTGGTATGGGTCGGTTTAAGAGTGGGTTAAGGTGTAAGGGAAGGGTCAACAGTGTAATTACAAATGTAATTGCATACATTAATTACAGCTGTAATTACATGCAGGTATTTTCAAAATATAAGTACAATGTAAAAACATATATGTACACATTAAGTCTATTATATCAGATTATCAATTTCAATGTAAAAAAATGTAAAGTGGGCCCAAAAATATTTGTTAAAAGTCTCCGCTTTTGTATGTTGGAGGTAATAGAAACAGGTAGGAGAAACTGTGCCTTATTAAAGTGTCTTTTTGGAGACTTAGAGGGCAGGACCTAAAGGGAATATGTGTGCTTACTCTGCAAGCCTGAGATATTTTAGTCCGTGTGTACGAGGAAGAGCTCAGCACGGACGTTAAAGAAGCTGACCTTTCCTCGACACTCGACGGTGTGTGAGTCTGTGAAGCAGCTCGAAGCACAATCCCCATCCGTACTCAATGGCCTATTCAACATGACACGCACTCTCACACCGACAACAGTTCTTCTCTTTTTGCTGTCATATCTTTTTGAATCATGTAATTCCTCACTCTCAGAGCCCATAATTTGCCCACCGTGACCATATGCCAGCGATTTCTATTCTGAATGGGTCAGCCATCACCAAAGTGCTCACACAACATTCCTGTGTTTCCAAACAGTCCTCGTTTTTTCCAACGCCATGAAAGTGGAGAGAGCGGCTACATCAGATGTATTAATGGACGAGGTATATAATGACAGAACACACACACACACGCACACGCACACACACACACACACACACACACACACACACACACACACACACACACACACACACACACACACACACACACACACCTACATATTTACTTAGCTATCTAAATGGGGACATTCCATAGACGTAATGGTTTTTATACTGTACAAACTATATTCTCTCCTCTTGCACTAACCCTACATCTAGACCTACCCACAAAACTTTCTGCTTTAAAAAAAAAAAAAAAATCTTTATTTTTGTACCAGATTTACACACGAGGACGTCCCTAAAGGGACGTTTTTGGAGATTTTGTCAGGTTTTGGTCACTTCGCGTACAAATTTGTCCCCGAAACATAGTTAATTAGGCACACACACACACACACAAACACACACACACACACACACACGCACACACACACACTGGTCCCCACAATGTAATATAAACATGAACACACACACACACACACAATTTGACATAATTCAGCTGCTCAGCTCCTTCAAATATTACCAGTTGCTGTTTGCAAACACATAAGCGCACATAAACCAAATACATTTCAATTACATGAGTGCAAAAAGACAGAAACAATGCATACAATCATTCGTTTTCTTCTTGCTGTTCTACAGAGTTTTTGAGATTGTCTCCCTTCAGGCACTTTTCATTATCTTGCTCACACATGTTTTTTGTGGGTTTAGCCTTCTGCCAACATTGACAAACAAGCTCTACTCCAGCTAACAGGGAACGTTCAGTCAACGTTCAACATTCAAGGTTATGAACAAACGTTCTTCCAGTAACATTAATTGCATGTTTTTTCAAAGTTTTCTGGTAATAGTGTTGTCAATATGTTAGCACAAAAATTTTATTTATATTTTTTTTCTGAAATATTTTAGTTGGACGTTTCATCTAATATTTTTCAAATGTCAAACATTACTACTTGTTTCAAAACGTTCCGAGAATATTCAAAAGTAACGTTCCCACAATGTTTGAAGAATGAAACAATGGATTGTTTCCTTAAGAACATTAAAAAAGGACAATATGACATGAACTACAGATGCACAAATGCTGATTGTTATATGATTTAGGGTCTGGATTATAAGTTTGTGACACTTGTTGCTGAAAATGAGAAATGGAACAAAAACTGGGAGTTCTAAATTACAATTAAAGTATAAAAAAATTATTTTGCCAAGGTTAAAGAGGGGAAGTTGGGTCAATTTGATGTACCAGCCACCAGGTAAAAAACCCATTCATTTTTTCCATAGGGGATTGATTTGTAACAACAAATTATAAACCGTTAGAGACAGACCTACTGTGAGCTACGAGTATGTTAATCAGTGGTATATGCTTCAGTTGAAGCCATTTCATCTTGCTTTTTACATAATCGTGTTTAACAGCAGAATTCCTGGTGAAAGTTGCATTATGACTTTGAAAAGAAATCTTCATGAATCAGAGAATAATGCGCTGTGAATAATCGAGTGCATAATATGCATATTTTGTATCAAACATAAAATATGTTTTATATATACATAATCAACATCATTAAATCAATAGTTTTATATTTATGTTTTTATTTTATTTTGTAATTTGAAATACTTCATGGCATTGTATTTCTCCCTTCATTAAAGCTTGCTTGTGTTTTTGTTACCTTTAGCTTCAAATCAAAGTTTGTAAAGTTGTGATTTACCTCGTCTCTGGTTGGTTTGGTTCGTGACTCCTAAATTAAGACGTTTTCAAAATCTCTATATGAAATATACTCCTGCTGAAAAAGAGGACGACACTGTTGCAACGCATTGGCAACCTCCTCTAGCATTGTTGCATTTTAGCATTAGCAAGACTGTAATAATCAAGCTGTATTTCTTAATTTGCTAAAACTTTTGTCACTGATAGCCCAGGGCAAGACATCTGAAACTTTTCTATTAACATCCAGCAGAGTGGTTTCCCTCTCTTTGACAAGCAACAATCATTTATTCCTGATGAAAATAGATTGAAGCTCCCCTTAGTTTCTAACCAAAAGCGACTCTAAAGAGTTTTTCTGAAGCTGCTGAGTTTACAGAGCTTTCAAAAACATGTTATTGCTTTGCACAGAATTACTGTGTATTTAAGTGAATATTTTTGTAAGATTTCAAATGACAATCCATCTATCTTTGTGTGTTTCAGTCACAGAGACGACGCTGCCATCACAATGTGTTAGTTTTGCACTAAACAAAGCACTTATAGCACTGAGGCTTGAAGTTCAATTTTGGTCTCATCCAGCCACAGACTCTTCTTACAAATTGGCGAGTCTTGCGCGCCTTGGGCAGACTCGATGCGATATGAGATCTTTCAGCAAAGGGTCTCTTCATGCTTTCCTTTCCCAGCAAGATTCATGAAGTGTATGTTCTGCTGTTGGACAGTTTCTCATATCTTTGTCATATGAGACGCTTTAAGCCTTTCCTACTGACTGCTGTCCCGCATCTTCTCAACTTTCAATGACAATGTGCTTGAAGACATACTGGATATTCTTTATATTCAGGCCCCATTTTCACAAACTTCACCCCAGACATGCTAGAAAAATTCTCAATCCTTCCTAATGGTCACGGATGTATTGTTCTATAATCACAGGCATGTAAAGGAGTATTTTCAACCTGAAATCAGATGTTAAAGCTGTATCATTTCTCAACATTGTCGCTTAAGTGTCTGTTAATGAAATTCGGAAAATGTAAACTCTTTGACAACCGGATATTTTCAATCGGCTAAGTCCCCCTGTGGTGAAAATCAAGCATTTAATGTCGTTTATATGTCTACGGGGTGTTTTTAATATGCTTTAATTCATAAGTCGACAGCATTGCTGAGTATTTTCTCCTTAAAACTGCAGTGAACCAAAGACAGTCTCAAAAACACGGTTCGAAATCGCTGGTGTTTCTGACGTCACAAACTACCTTGCAACCAATCAGATCAACGTGTGATCGTCAACGAGTGGATCTCTGAGTGAGTGAGTGAGTGGAGGCGGGGCTCATTTGCATATTCGTAGAACCATGTATATTGAATGAGGCAAGAGTGTCGAGTTACATCCAAGTTATTGGCATGAAGATATGAAGACACTTAAATATGTCATTTTGGTGATAAAAGATGAGTTTTGAGGGATACAATAATTGATTAAAGGGGGACTTTACAACAACTGGTCATATCTTCACTGGTTTTAGTATTGTACACCCTCGCTCAGAACAATACTGAAAAACATTTAAATCTCTTAATAAACAAAACCGACCGAT